>NC_090646.1:103014558-103314558 GCF_040937935.1 Hyperolius riggenbachi | reverse complement strand
GCAAATGCAATGTATGTAGACTTGTTGATCGTGCCACAACGTTTAGAAATGCATACAAGAGTCGGGAGTATGAGATCCAAAGATTTATAAACTGTGACACGAAACTGGTCATCTATGTATTAGAGTGCCCATGTGGTTTGCTATATGTGGGAAAAACGGTCAATGAATTAAAGAAACGCATTCAAAAACACATGTCAATAATCAGAAGTAAGGACAACTATGATAAATCGCCAGTAGGCCTACATTTTCATCTATTCCATAATGCCAATCCAGAGTTATTAAAATTTAAAGGTATCTATAAAATGGAGCCCCCCACTAGAGGGGGTGACCTTGACAAGAAATTGAGGCAAATTGAGACACGCTGGATTTACCAACTGGGCACACTGACACCTAATGGTCTCAACACAGAGTTCAGTTTTGCCCCCTTTTTGTAGGGACACTGGGCTTATTTGGGACCATAAAAGTATATGAGGGTGCCCATGAGGCATTTAGTTCCATAGCCTTTATGTATATTTTGTTTGCCTTGGATTAGTTAGGTCAGCCATGTCCTAAAGAATGGATGGATGTGGTGGCATAGCATTAAAATAAAAGACAGGGTTCTAGCCCTGCTCTCTGCCACAATGAAAGAAAGTAATATGAATGATGATTGGCCACAGGCTGTTATTGGTGAGAGAATGACATGTGTGAGAAAGTGATGAAGTAACCTATACCAGTAGGAGGCTGAGTACAGGCTAAAGCCAAGACGGCAGAATGAGAAAGTATAAGAATTCTTCATCATTTCTCTTGAATAAGCTGGCCTTGACATAACATCTATAGAATGTAGTTGTTGCAATTACTACAAGAGGGCGACGCTTTGATGTGTCCAAATGCCAGCATTGATGTGCAAATATGAATTCCAATGTGAACTGCACTAAATTAAATATCCACAGGATGGCGACATATTGTTGCATCCAAATGGCAGCAGTCTATGCGAATTAATTGAAATTTTAAAAGGTGAACTGTGCTAATAAAAATATCCACTAGATGGCAGCAAAGAGATACGTCAGTTTGATTGTACGTCTACGTGACGTTACTTAATGGCAGCCCCGAACGGAAGCCTCCAGATCACATGATTAAGGCCGGAAGCGGCCGATAAGCGTGGTGAGGGAGCCCTCACTGACTACACGCAGCTTAACATCTTTCCCTGGTTGGAGCCTACAGACGGAGCCTGGCGCCGGCTGACCGGACGGGAGGCCTTACTGAAGCAGGGTTCTGATGTTGGATACATCTTAGGCGGGCCACGCACGTGTGCACACGTTCTACCAGCTATATGCTTGACACTGAAAGGACCCAGCCTGATCTATTAAGCAAGTGGATTCCTGTGGATTCCTGTGAATGGTTTTCGATATCTCTGAAGGAACGTGATGTCCTCTCAACTACTGGACGGGAGATGATGTGATTCACACTGCGAGTGGTGAGAGCCTCAGTGAGGCAGATCTTTGGTGATTCACTGCATGAGTCTATGCTTTAGCCCTGTGATGTCCAGCTTGATGCTTAGCCCGCAGTGACTTGCATGCGCTTTATGTGACTCCCCCATCGTTGTAGTGGGACGTTATCCCTGTTAAGGAGGACTCTGCACCTTTGGAGTATACCCTTACTAACAAACCAGCCCCTTGCTTTCAAACTGATGTATGGTGGGGATCCCAAGTATGTCTGGTGTGATAGATGTGTTGTTTGGTGTGTGCCCAGCCGGCTGCGCTTTTATAACATCCTCAGTGAGTGGAGTATGTTTTTAAAGTGACACTTAGTGTACATACAGTGTTGATTACAATTTTTGAATAAAGTCTTTTTCTATGAATGAGAAGCAGGGCCTGATCCTTTTTGTTGTTTTTGGATTTCTCCCCTTTTCAGTCCCATGCTCCCACATTTTGTTTTTGTGGTTTTCATTATTTTAATACCAGTGAGTTCCAGGCTATACTTTTGTATCTATGCAGTTTCCATTGTTGCCTGTGAACCCGGGTGTCTATAAGGGAGTATAATTACCCCATTTGTACAATAACACTGTATGTCACTGTTTAGTGTCAGAGTTTGCTTTTAAATCAGATTCGGAGCTGTTATTGAGATGGCGTATGCATTAACTGATGCTCTGGTGGAGGACATGGCTGACACCTTCAAGGAGTGTACTCTGGCCTCAACTGAGGGTGATCAGAATCGGGGTGAAACTAGAGCCTGGAGAAGGATTTTTAGGAACCATAGACGACTGACTCTGAAATTACTCCGGAAAAAATGGACTGTTGCCACGCTTGATTCATATATAGAGAAAAAGGTTATCCCATGGGGGATTAGGGAGAAAGTGCGCCCCTCTGGTCAATTAATAAATGAACGGTTTATAGCCAAATGGAAGGTGGGATGTATCCGGAGAGGAATTGAGATTATGGAAATGATGGCTGAGGAGGAGAGAATACAGATGGATGAGCTAGAGCAGGATATAGTTCAGAGCATGATCCTAATGGAGGAGTATAAAACCCACCCAGAATTTGAGAAATTCAATGCCCACTTGAAAAAAGAGGTAGAGAACAGTCAGAAAAAAATTAAAAATGTCAAAAAGAAAAAGTTCCTAAAAGATATTGAGGATTGGAACGATGGGGAATATTTTGAATGTAAACCAAACTTCCCACGAACTAGATATGGATCTGAAACACATAGATCTGAGGATGAACAGGCAGTAGGAAGTGGGTCCCCCATGGGTTCAGAGAAATCTGTTAATTTTTTAGAAGAAAGCCAGGACGAGGAAATAGAGGAAGAAGAGGTAGAAAAAAGAATAAGAAAGAGGAAAAAGAACAGGCGACCGAGAAACCCTCAGGGAGGACCCCCTCAGAACAGGAGGAATCAGGACGAGCACAAATCAATCCTAAAAAGGAGAGAGATTCTGCCGAGACAGGCAAAAAATCAGACCAGAAGGAGGGAGTAATAGTTGGGTCAGAGGTGGCAACATCCATACGGAGTGACAATAACATTATTAACCTCTCACAATTCCAGTTGAGGCCGGAACATCACACTTTACTAGATAGAGGTCTGTCGTTCTGCCCGTTCACCCATGGGGACCAATTTGAAGTGTATAAAGATGTCCAACTGTTTTTGAGAAAGGTAAATTTAAAATGTATGTATCATGGTCAAAAAAAAGTCAATAGTGGAGTAGGCCATGATGCTATTGATCATGGAGGTAGAGAGACTGACCTGGACCTCAATGATAGGAAAACCCTAATTGAACTTGGAGCACTACAGGATGAGGGACCAATGAATATTAGTATAGGTGATGAGAACATAGAATACACCGGTTTAAGAAAGAAATCTTCTTTTTTTCCACCGATCAATATGAATAGACACCTCAGAGTCTTCAATGAAGCCATAGAACGGGATCTAGCAAGATTAAATTGGAGGCCACCCATGCGGGACAACATCCCCAAAATGGAGCGTGAGGCACTATTAGAACTGCGCTCAGCTGAAGGCTTTGTGCTAAAGCCTAGCGATAAGGGGGGGAATGTTGTCCTATGGGATGAAGAAAAATATGTACATGAAGCAATGCGGCAACTTCAGGATGAGCGAATATATTTGAAACTTACAAGTAATCCGTTCCCTGAGATAGTTGCGAAATTAAATGAGATGCTAGATGAGGGAGTCTTGACAGGTGCCATCAATGCTGATGAATATGCATACATGAAGGTGGAACACTACACAGTCCCTGTCCTGTACCTTACACCCAAAATTCATAAAAACAAAACAGAGCCACCGGGGCGGCCCATTGTGTCAGCAGTAGGGGGGCCACTGGAACACTGTTCAATATTCCTTGACAAATGTCTGAAGGGACTGGTGACTGAACTTCCATCGTATGCCAAAGACACAGGCGACGTGATTAAACTAATTGACGGGTTTGAGGTACAGGACTCTGATTTATTGGTTGGGATTGATGTGGAGGGACTCTATACCTCCATACCACATGAGGTTGGGATTGCGGCTGCACAATACTTCATGCGAGAGGTGGGAGGGGCCCCCATACTAAGGACGCAATTCATCACGGAATTGTTGGAGTTTGTCCTCAGCTATAACTGTTTTCGCTTTGCTAGGGATTACTATCGCCAGATCAGGGGCACGTCGATGGGGGCGGCCTGCGCCCCGGCCTATGCCTGCCTGCACCTGGGATTCTGGGAACGCAGTGAGATCTATGGGCGCGGTGATTTTGGGGCGCATGCCGCCCTATGGCTTCGTTACATTGACGACGTGCTCCTGGTCTGGAGAGGTCCCAGGACGTCACTTATCTCTTTCCTTGACCAGATCAATCTAAATGAGAGAAATATCAGGTTGACCTTTGATATCGACGAAAACAAAATCACTTTTCTGGATCTAACAATTGAAAAATATGACAACACCCTTATTACTAAAACGTATCGAAAGCCAACGGCAGGGAACACCCTGCTGCATGCAGGTAGTTTCCACCCGCAATCGTTGATTAGAGGGATACCAGTGGGCCAGATGCTGAGGGCGCGCCGCAATTGCAGGCGTGACTCGGACTTTAGAAGGGAATTAGAGGCAACAGAAAAAAGATTCCTTGAAAGGAACTATGACACCAAGACGATCAAGACAGCCATTGACAGAGCGGAAAGGACTGAACGGACGGACCTCTTGACCAGAAAGCAGCGTGACAGTGAAAAACAGGGACCTGTTAGAATAGTGACACGCTATGGATCACATTGGTCACAATTAAGACGGGTACTAGCCAAAAATTGGCACATTTTACAGTTGGACCCGACACTAAGAGAAGTGATCGGTGATCGCCCCTTATTGACGGCGAGAAGAGCCCCAAACATCAAAGATATGCTTGTCAAGTCAGAATATAACTCAACTAAGATAAAAACAAAGACCACATGGTTGGGTCCCCACATCCATCCTAAGGGCATGTACACGTGTGGCAAATGCAATGTATGTAGACTTGTTGATCGTGCCACAACGTTTAGAAATGCATACAAGAGTCGGGAGTATGAGATCCAAAGATTTATAAACTGTGACACGAAACTGGTCATCTATGTATTAGAGTGCCCATGTGGTTTGCTATATGTGGGAAAAACGGTCAATGAATTAAAGAAACGCATTCAAAAACACATGTCAATAATCAGAAGTAAGGACAACTATGATAAATCGCCAGTAGGCCTACATTTTCATCTATTCCATAATGCCAATCCAGAGTTATTAAAATTTAAAGGTATCTATAAAATGGAGCCCCCCACTAGAGGGGGTGACCTTGACAAGAAATTGAGGCAAATTGAGACACGCTGGATTTACCAACTGGGCACACTGACACCTAATGGTCTCAACACAGAGTTCAGTTTTGCCCCCTTTTTGTAGGGACACTGGGCTTATTTGGGACCATAAAAGTATATGAGGGTGCCCATGAGGCATTTAGTTCCATAGCCTTTATGTATATTTTGTTTGCCTTGGATTAGTTAGGTCAGCCATGTCCTAAAGAATGGATGGATGTGGTGGCATAGCATTAAAATAAAAGACAGGGTTCTAGCCCTGCTCTCTGCCACAATGAAAGAAAGTAATATGAATGATGATTGGCCACAGGCTGTTATTGGTGAGAGAATGACATGTGTGAGAAAGTGATGAAGTAACCTATACCAGTAGGAGGCTGAGTACAGGCTAAAGCCAAGACGGCAGAATGAGAAAGTATAAGAATTCTTCATCATTTCTCTTGAATAAGCTGGCCTTGACATAACATCTATAGAATGTAGTTGTTGCAATTACTACAAGAGGGCGACGCTTTGATGTGTCCAAATGCCAGCATTGATGTGCAAATATGAATTCCAACGTGAACTGCACTAAATTAAATATCCACAGGATGGCGACATATTGTTGCATCCAAATGGCAGCAGTCTATGCGAATTAATTGAAATTTTAAAAGGTGAACTGTGCTAATAAAAATATCCACTAGATGGCAGCAAAGAGATACGTCAGTTTGATTGTACGTCTACGTGACGTTACTTAATGGCAGCCCCGAACGGAAGCCTCCAGATCACATGATTAAGGCCGGAAGCGGCCGATACGCGTGGTGAGGGAGCCCTCACTGACTACACGCAGCTTAACATCTTTCCCTGGTTGGAGCCTACAGACGGAGCCTGGCGCCGGCTGACCGGACGGGAGGCCTTACTGAAGCAGGGTTCTGATGTTGGATACATCTTAGGCGGGCCACGCACGTGTGCACACGTTCTACCAGCTATATGCTTGACACTGAAAGGACCCAGCCTGATCTATTAAGCAAGTGGATTCCTGTGGATTCCTGTGAATGGTTTTCGATATCTCTGAAGGAACGTGATGTCCTCTCAACTACTGGACGGGAGATGATGTGATTCACACTGCGAGTGGTGAGAGCCTCAGTGAGGCAGATCTTTGGTGATTCACTGCATGAGTCTATGCTTTAGCCCTGTGATGTCCAGCTTGATGCTTAGCCCGCAGTGACTTGCATGCGCTTTATGTGACTCCCCCATCGTTGTAGTGGGACGTTATCCCTGTTAAGGAGGACTCTGCACCTTTGGAGTATACCCTTACTAACAAACCAGCCCCTTGCTTTCAAACTGATGTATGGTGGGGATCCCAAGTATGTCTGGTGTGATAGATGTGTTGTTTGGTGTGTGCCCAGCCGGCTGCGCTTTTATAACATCCTCAGTGAGTGGAGTATGTTTTTAAAGTGACACTTAGTGTACATACAGTGTTGATTACAATTTTTGAATAAAGTCTTTTTCTATGAATGAGAAGCAGGGCCTGATCCTTTTTGTTGTTTTAGGTATTCTATTCCAAGCACACGGCACTTCAAACCACCAATCTGATGGTGCACATCTCTGGTGCACTCATGCCACCCAGATGTGAAACACCCCCCCTAGAGCCGTCCATGTACCAGATACAATGCCACTCCTAAAAGAGTAGTGGAATTTCAATTGTTACTGCCTCTTATGTCAAATACGGCAATGCTTCCTCTGATGAGACCTCTTTTTGATGGTGGGAATCAAAGGGAATGTCTAATTGCAACACCCAGGATCCGGTATAATCCTAATTAGAGATGTTATCTGGATAACAGCTGTTTTCACCACTGCAGTGTGACCCTGAACGCTGTGGGTGAGGCCACTTTCGATTGGAGGTACCCCCTCTGCATATTGCAAAGGCCTACACGGCTTTGAGCTTTCTGACCGTCTGGGTTTGACTTGATACATGCAAGCAAATGCACAGTATACTGTCCTGCCAATTGCAATTATTTGGGAATTCATGCCTACTTGCTACTGATGCTTTAAAGGCCAATCTGCCAATTCTTATTGACCACAGTACAGTCATTGTACACCAGTCAGAGTTTGTATTTAAGAGTACACTATTAATAAGGGGCAGTCCTACAGGGTCTCCCTTGGCCACTCTTTAGAAGTGACAGTTCACTAAGTCCACTACTTTCTCTTTCATACTTTCACACCTCAGACATCAAGTTTTCAATGGACCTTAGAGCAAAAATGCTTCCAATAGAGTAAAACCCACCCTAAATTTGTATTCATAAACCTTACATTTCACTGGCAGTGGTGAAGCTTGGATGGGCATAAATAAGATAGTGCTATGGGCTCCTCTTTCTGTAATAGGCAAGCCGTTTGCAATTATGCTGCATGCATCTGCCTCCTTCAGTATTCCTGCCACTCAAGTTTCTGCTCTCTCTATCCACCCACCACCTGTTTGCAACTCTGTTCTCTTACATCACATTCAACCCCACATGATTTTCATTTGGATTGAAGTCTGAGCTTTGACTAAGCTTTTCCAAAATATCTGAATGTTTCAATTTAAACCACTCCCTCATCCATATTTTTACCATTTTGTTACAATTAATTTAACTGTGCTTTTCAGAGTGAACTGTGGTTATTCAAAATGTGGGATTTTTTTTTATAACTGTAACCTGATCTGTTTGGAGTCATCCTACTTCTTCACTACTTTGACTGTGATCTGTTTGGAGTCATCCTCATGGTGCCCATACACGAACGATACAATAAAAACGTTCGATTTTCCCGTTATTTGATCTAAATCATCAAATCGAATGAAAGTTGAAAATATTTTATTTTGATCAAGAAATTCGAACGATTATCCTGTTTTTTTCGGGAAAAATCTGATCGGACATGCTGGAAAAATCTTTATATTCTATCTAATGGAATAATCAAAGTAAATTATCTAATAAAAAAAAAAAGATGAAAAATTGTACCATGTATGGCCACCTTTATGGTGCCCATACACAATACAATAAAAACGTTCAATTTTCCCATTTATTCGATCTAAATGATCGAATCGAATGAAAGTTGAATTTTTTTTTTTTATCAAGCAATTCGAACGATTATCCCGTTTTTTCGATAAAAATCTGATCGGACATGCTGGAAAAATCTTTATATTCGATCTAATGGAATAATCAAACTAAATTATCTAATCGAAAAAAAATGAAAAACTACACCATGTATGGCCACCTTTAGTCTTTGTACTGTTCGTTTATGCTTGTTTAGTGGTGCTGTGTTTCGGGAGGGGGAAGTCAGAACAGGTCAGAATCGATCATGTTACACTTTTACTATACAAAGGTGGACCCAAATCAACTAATGAATCTGATGAAATGATTGACCAACCATTAGACATTAATGGGTGTCTTAGCAAAGGTGATAAATATTTATCCACTCGGAATTTTTTAAGTTATATATTATTTCATTTTCATTTCACTTCTACAATTTGGACTATATTGGTAAATCTGTAATATAAAAATCCCCTAAAAAAATACATTTCAAATTGATTAGTTAGGGTGTAAGGGCATAATGGGACAAAACAAGACAGGACTAAAGGCATTGGTGTTTGCAAGGTAATACATATATACTGTATCTATCTATCTATCTATCTATCTATCTATCTATATTTATTTATTTATGTATTTTAATTGTAAAGAACTGGTCAGGAAATACAGAAGGCAGTATAGGAAAGAATATGTGTGTGTGTGTGTGTATATATATATATATATATATATATATATATATATATATATATATATATATATATATATGAAACAAAAGATTAAAAAGTGAAATTCTAGAACTGCCCTAGGCAGGTTTAAGTTATAGACTGACAGGTAGTGTGGAGTTTTACTGGACTAATTATTTTCCTATTCAACAGTAATGAGAAATTGCCATGGCAACCAAGTTCTCTCCTGGCAGCCGGTATATTCGAGCCACACACAGTCATGCGAAGGGAACACGTACAGTGAAGCATATACATAGAATGTTGACTGATTCGCCGAGTAATGCCCCCCGCAAGACTTAATTGACCTAAAATGGATAATGGGGATGGGGAGACCCCTGAAATGCAGATGTGTCACCCACAACTGACTTCACACGAAGAATACGTGATGCTTCTAGCTAAACACACGGCAAAAAGGCACACAACAACATTAATAATAATTATACCACCTAATTATCTCCCGTGCATGCTGGATGCAGTGAACTCTGGGAAAAAAAACAACCTTCAAGGATTTTCTTTCATTTTGATTTGTAAAAAAAAAATACTATATTAAAAAAAAGTAAAATGTGTGATACATTGAAAGGTAACTGCACATGTTTCCACATTTCAAATTGTTAAGTGGGGAAGCAGGAAAAACTAAATCTGCAGCTAGCATTAATTATTTTATCTATTAACAAACCTTGTTACCCAATAGCAAATATTCCAATGCTGAAGCTTATAATTAATTCCCTTGAAATGTTCGTTGGGACGTAAGTCTGGATCATTAATGTATCAACATGTTCCTTCTTTATTCCCTTTCACTACATAAGGTAGAGTAACTAAATAAATAAAATGCAGTCCAAATACTTTTTTGTAGCCCTTAGGCCTCTTGCACACTGCTAGCGATTCCGATTCAGATTTCGCTTTTTAATCGGTTTTTACATCTGATTCAGATTCCGATTTGCAGTGTGCAGGGAGCAATCTGCAAATCGGAATCGGATATAAAAACCGATAAAGCGGAATCTGAATCGGAATCGCTAGCAGTGTGCAAGAGGCCGAAGTCTCTTAAAAATCCTTTTTTTATTACAAAATTCTGTTTAACATGCTAGCCCTACCTAAACCGTTCGCATCCCCGCCGCTGAAACCTAACTAAATCCCCCCAAGCTCCCCCCTACCTCTCCCCCGCAAAATCCACAACTTTCTTGGTCATGGATTTTGCTGCTATAGGAGGCAAAGCTATGAGCCGCAGCTCTGCCTCCATTTACGTCTATCAGCAGCGGATCTCCGCCTCTCCTCGCCCCTCTCAGTGAAGGAAGACTGAGAGGGGTGGGGAAGAGGCGGCGATCCGGGCCGACAGACGTGCTGAGAGGCAGAGCTGCGGCTCATGGCTCTGCCTCTCACTGAAGTGCTTGCCCCCAGGGAGTTTGGGGGATTTAGTTAGATTACAGCGGTGGGGATGCGGCGGTTTAGGTAGGGCTAATATGTTAAACAGGATTTTGTAATAAAACGAGGATTTTTAAGAGACTTCAGAGTCTCTTTAAAGTGACACCTGCAAACTCTTACACACCATGCAATTTCCCATCAGATAGACGAGGTGAAATTGATTATAGGTCCGTTCTGATTTCTGATCAATTTTCTGATCACTTCTATACAAAATTGATCAGAAAAACGATGGGAAATCAGATCAGACCTGACAAAAATAATCAAATAGACCTGGCTATTTGACGGGAAATTGCATGGCGTGTACTAGGCATTAAGCACAATACAATTAATTAAAACAACAGATTTCTTTTGGCTCTTTTCAAAACAAATCACACTGTTTGTCCCCTGATGCAAGGGGTTTAAACGTTGCACTGAATGGAGCTTATCAGGTGTATCACTATGCAAACAAACAAAATCAGGCATGTGTACACGCCATTAGTTGGCCTGAGGTAAAATGTTTCCTGAATACTACATGTCTTATCACCATGGTGATAACTCTAGAAACACGATTAGCCCAGAAACCCACTAGGAGCGATTTTCTGAACGATTTGCGATTTGAAAACTCTTGCTAATGTAATGCTATGGGTGTGATTCCACTTGAGCGATTTGATTTTATAAAAATCCCCCATAGCATTGCATTAGCAGGAGCTTTTTCAAATCGCTAGCGATTAGAAATCGCTCCTAGTGGGTTTCTGGCCTTAAAGACAGGAGATAAGCTTAGTGAATTGAGGCCATTGTGAGGTCTAGTAAATTGACTTTTTCCATACAAATATTTTTTGACCTACCTCCTTGGGTTTTTTTACCTGCTCAGATGCTTTCTCTAATTATTTATGTAATTTGAGTGTTAAAGCAGCAGGTAGAACCATGCTATCCCAGGGAAAAAATACATATATAAGTAGATACATACTTGTTCTACTTACGGAACAGATGTTTTGCACTATTCATTCATTTTGATTTCAGTAAATTTTATATAATAAATAAAGAGAAAAACAGTTTCAGGCATTTTCCATCTTTACTGCCTCTGACTGAAGCCAATCATGATGTAACTTCCTCCCTTACTCTTTCTGTGTCCTAGAAACTGCACTGTCACATCTAGCTTGCTTTGTGAACACATGTGAGCATAGCATGGATCGTATTTCAGCAGCTTCTGCAGAGGGTTTAGGTGTATATTTCCCTTCTCAGCCTTGTGTCACACTGAACTGCCCCCAGCCAAACAGTGAGGAGCAGGAATGTAGGAGGGGAGATAACAAGCTTCTTCACCTTGGCAATGTACCAGAATAGAGCCAGGATGACTGAGATTCATTACAGCAGAAATATTTATGATCTTATTTAATTGAGTGTATGCCCAAAAGTACTGTAAACCTTATATGTACAGACAGCACACATAACGTTTAACAGACTTTATGGAAACTATGTTAAATATTAGTAAGAGTTTCTTCTGATTATTAGTCAAAGTGACCCCCAAATATTAAACAGAGATCCCCAAATATTAGACAAAGTGTCCCCCAATAAGGCAGAGATCCCCAGATATTATACAGAATGACTCGCTATTTGGTTGAATGTCCCTCAACTTCATCAACAGTTCCCCAGATTTTTCCCTCTTGTTCCATTAGTGATGAGCAAAAATGTTGCATAGTGGTAATTTCGCATCGTAGTTAGAAATTATGATGCAAAATCCTAATGCGAAATTTCAGGTAAAATCTTCATTAATTTCACTGATTAAACATAATCAGGAACTGTAATTTTGCAATGTCACTTTCCTGAGTTTAAAAACCTTTATTCCTTTATATTTTTAAAATTGATTTTCTAAAAACTACAAGGTCTTTTTTGAAAAAGAAAATGTTTGCCTTGTTCCCACCATTCTTAACATATGTAGTAATTTTGGTGATGAATGATAGCATGTATAGGGCTTTGCTTTTAACCTCTAAAGTCGGCAAGAAATGATGCAAATTTAATGCAAAAATTATGTAAGGACTACACAAAATCAGTTGAATGTCCAAATCATAATTACATATGGACGGCGGACACAATTGTGAAAAATTTACACGAAATTTCACGTAATTAGATTATGATCATCGCTATGTTCCATCTGCCATGCAGCTTACCGTGATCTGGTGCAACTGTCTACGGCCCAGTGCACACCAAAAACCTCTAGCAGATCTGCAAAATGCTAGAGGTTTTTGAAGCAGATTTCAGAGCGATTCTAGGCATGTTTAGAGAGGTTTTCAAAACATGCCTAGCGTTTTTTGGAGTGTTTGTGTGTAGCAGATTACAAATATTGTTACAGTAAAGCTGTTACTGAACAGCTTCTGTAACAAAAATGCTTGGAAAACCGCTCTGATCTAGCGTTTTTCAGAGCGTTTTTCCACTTTCCTATACTTAACATTGAGGCAGAAACGCCTCAGAAATCTAAAAAATGCTGCAGCCCCCGAGTTGGCGTTTGTGGAAAAAACGAACCTCTCTGGTGTGCACCATCCCATTCACTTTCATTAGACAAGCGATTCCCCCCTGCAAGCGTTTTAAATTTTTTTTTTTTTTTTATTATTATTTAGTATTTATATAGCGCCGACATATTACGCAGCGCTGTACAGTGTATATATATATATATATATATATATATATATATATATATATATATATATATATATATATATATCTTGTCACTAACTGTCCCTCAAAGGAGCTCACTATCTAATCCCTACCATTGCCATATGTCTATATCATGTAGTGTAAGTACTGTAGTCTAGGGCCAATTATTTTAGGGGGAGCCAATTAACTTATCCGTATGTTTTTGGAATTGTGGGAGGAAACCGGAGTGCCCGGAGGAAACCCACGCAGACACGGAGAGAACATACAAACTCTTTGCAGATAGTGCCCTGGCTGGGATTCGAACCAGGGACCCAGTGCTGCAAGGCGAGAGAGCTAACCACTACGCCACCGTGCTTCAGAACCGCTCCGGTGTGCACCAGTCCTACTACTGGAAAAGCATTGTTATGACTAATGCTGCAGGATGGATTTGGCAATGGAAACTGGCATTGTTGTGTTTCATCACAGGGATGGTAAAAGGCGTTATTTTTCAGCTCCAGGTCAATATCTAAGCTTTGGTGGCTCTGGGTTAGCGTAGGAAACAGTAGCGCTATACCATTTTCCTCACAGCTAAATCATGCCAAAATAACATGTATCACATGAAGAATTGTAGATTAGTGTTTAAAGTCTAAACTCAGAACTTCTTCTCTGCTGTAAAAGATAAACAACAGCATAACCTTTAAAGAAAAACATTTCATCTGATATAAATCCTGCAATAAATCTGCAGTGTGTCTACTTTCATGGAAGAAGACATAGGGTTAAAGCAGTAGGAATAGCCATACTATGCCAGGGAAAAAACACATATATAAGTAGATAAATACTTGATCTACTTACATAGCACATGTATTGTACTGTCCACGTTTTGATTTCAGTGAATGTTATATAGTAAATGAAGAGAATTCCTGGTGGCAACCTTGTCTTTTGCCCACAGTTTAGGCTAAATCCTGATGTCATTTCTGCCCTTTACTTTTTTTTCTTTTCTCCTCCAATCGTTGAGTCCCCTCAACTTTGCTTGTAAACTTGAGTGAGCAGGGGATCATGTTTCAGATAAGCAGCAAGGCAGGTAAATAAATAGAAGAGGTGGAATGTATTATAGAAAAAAAGAACCCCCCAGCATGAAACTGTTTAGCACTGACTACTAAAGGGCCAGTGTTCCTTAAAGGGAACCTAAATTGAGCGGGACATGGATTTTTCCTTTTAAACAATACCAGTTGCCTGGCAGCCCTGCTGATCTCTTTAGCTGCAGTAGTGGCTGAATCACACACCTGAAACAAGCATGCAGCTAATCCAGTCTGACTTCAGTCAGAGCACCTGATCTGCATGCTTGTTCAGGGGCTGTGGCTGAAAGTGTTAGAGACACAGGATCAGCAGGAGAGTCAGGCAAATGGTATTATTTTAAAAGGAAAAAGCAATATCCTTCTCAGTTTAGGTTCCCTTTAAAGGAAACCAGAGATAAAGAATTAAAAGTTTGTTATGCATACCTGGGGCTTCCCGCAGGTCCAGAAACCCTGATCGCTCCCACGCCGCGGTCTTCAGCCTTCCCCGTTCGCCGCAGCAGCCACTGGAGAGGTACGCAAGGAGCGCACTTCAGCTACGCCTTGACAGGCCAGTCGGCTGAAGTCACGAGAGCCGGTGCGGCGAACGGGGAAGGCTAAGGACCGCGGCGTGGGAGCGATCAGGGTTTCTGGAGCTGCGGAAAGCCCCAGGTATGTATAACTAACTTTTAATTCTTTATCTCTGGTTCTCTTTAAGTATGTGATAACTCCAAATCATTACAGCAGAAAAAGTTGTGAAAGTTTTGAATGCAGGATTAGCATCTTTATCACTTAATACACTCAGACCAGTTGCTGTTGAAATTTGATTTTTATGGTGACAATCTCGCTTTAACACCTTGTGTTTACAAATTAGCTGCTCTGCCGAGGAAGCCAGCTGACACAGATGAAAGATCAAATTACAGTTGGGATTAGACACAGATGAGGGGGGATTAGACAGACTAAACTCTCTAAATACATACAGGGTGCATTTTTCTATGTTTTCCTTCTGTCCTGTGCAAGAGTTTAGGTCCACTTAAATTTTTAAAAATAATGACTTTCTATGCTTTTCTCTGCTTTCCTTTTATAGAATATTATCTCTAACCTCGGGGTGGGAGGCTGTTGTATCTCCATTGAGCTTACTGTGCTGGAGCTCCTGTCCTAGAAAATCATGAAGATAGAGGACGGTACATACAAGAATCTCGTAAAGCCTGTTCATTACCTAGATCAGCTTTTATAGATTTCTCTTGGTTTGCGTTAAGAACCTTGAATGGTTTGCAATCTTTTATGGAATATGTGCGGGGTTCAGCTGTGCTTGATCTAATACAGCATTAAAACATATGCCTAACAGCCATTAATGTCCAATTAAACCTAGAGCATGCAATGACATCAAGTCCATTTCTGTAAGATGTCCTTTTTTTTAAAAAAAAATAGTCCCAAATGAAAGAAGAATGTAGCAAACATCCATATTGAGTGTGTACTCATAGAAAAATACCTATTTTTATTTAGAAAATATAAAGAAATATTGAAAGTGGACCTAAACTCTTGCGCAGGACACAAGAAAAACACAGAGAAATGCACCCAGTGTGTTTTTATAGAGACGAGCCTGCCTAATTCCCCCTCATCTTCAAGTAATCACACATGTTATTTGATCTCTCAGAAATTCGTAAGTCTCAGCAAACACAGCGAATATGTAAATACAGAATGTTAACCCTTTGTCTGCTTCCATGAAACCAGGAAGTAGACACACTGCAGATTTATTGCAGGAGTTCTGTAAGCTGTAACAAAGAAACGATTTTCGTTAAAGATTATTATACTACTAGGGACCTTAGCCCGTTTAAAAATGGGCTAGGTCTGTCACTGCGCATGCGTCCACTGCACATGCAGATTTCCACCGTGTGCGACGCGCCCGACCATCCGCGCACGCCAACCCACCGGCCTGTCCACCCCTTCGCCCCTTCCTCCCTTGCTGCGCGTCACTCTCCCTCAGTGTCTCTGCGTCCCTGCACATGCGCAGAGCACAAATGGGACACACACAGGGACATGGGACGCAGAGACACTTAGGGGTTATTATAGAGGATTGCTTATCTATTACAGTAGAGTGGAAGTTCTGAGTTCAGGTCTGTTAGAATGAGAACGTTAACCTGGCTCTCTGGGGACCGCCTAACACAAAATGGCATCATCTCGCTCCTCGTGAGATTAGCAGGGAACGAGCGATCGCTCAAGCGCGTTCCCTGCTGTAAACAAAGTGGGGCTACGCAATCAGTCTGCCAGCTGTGATCGGAGCTGGCAGGCTGAAATAAAGAAAAAAAAAGGCATTACACATTTGTACAGTGCTGTGATGTAGTGTAACGTTGTACAGGGGACAGCCTTGTCACTTAACTGTTCCTCCCAACAGCTCACAACCTGATCTATGTATGGGTAATGTAGTGTATGGATTGCTGTATAGGGCTAATTTAGGGGGGGAGTAAATAAAAGAAAAAGGTTTTTTTTTATTTAAAAAAAAATAATCAATTTTAATTACCAGTAATTTTTTCTTTTAAATCGCAGCAGCAATCAGAGACCACCAAAAGGAAGCTCTATTAGTGGCAAGAAAAGGAGGTAAAACTAATTTGGGTGTTAAGTTGTATGACTGAGCAATAAATCATTAAAGTGACAAAGTGCTGAATTGTAAAAAAAATCGCCTGATCACTAGGGGGGTGTAAACCACTAGTCCTCAAGAGGTTAAGATGTAAAAATGCATGTGGTTCTGATGTGCCAAAGTAATCTAAAATTGTTAAAGTGAACCAGAGACGAAGCACCCTCATGAATTTTACCATATAGATCAGTGGGAACATTAGAGAAAACACCTACCATGCTTTCTGTTTCATTCTGCACTGCACAGCGTGTTTCTTATCAGACCTGATAAAATCCCAGACTGAACATTCAGTCTGGCTCTGCTATAATGACTCAGCTATAATGATTCCTGAACAGAGCCAGCAGGGGGCAGGCTTGGACGTGAAAAGACATGAGAGAACACAGACTGAGCTATAAATATTCCTGAGCAAAGCCAGACTGAATGCTCAGTCAGGGATTTTATCAGGGCTAATTAGAAGCAAGCTGTGCAATGCAGAATGAAACAGAAAGCAAGGTAGGTGTTTTTTCTAATGTTCCCACTGATATATATGGTAAAATACATGAGGGTGCTTCGTCTCTGGTTCCCTTTAAAGAACAGTTTAAAAATAGAGGAGGTAAAGGTAAACTTACCTCTTCTCGGGGGAGGGGGCATTGAGTTTTTCAACTGAGAGGGGGTAAGTTTATTTTTTACTGCCTCTATTTTAAAACAGTTTTAAATTATTTTATTTCACTTTAGCGTCTCTGAACCATGTATCCAGTATAATAATATAACCCCATGTGGAGGGTATATCCCTTTGCTTATACCCATCTGCTTCCCCCAGAGGATATTCCAACCCTAGTTCACGCCTTCATCACATCACGGCTGGACAACTGAAATGCCCTTTATGCAAGCATCCCCAAAAAGGACCTGCTCCGCCTTCAATTAGTGCAGAATGCTGCTGCCAGATTTCTAACAAACCAGCCTCGTCACATTACACCGATCCTTCATTTACTGCACTGGCTACCAGTAAAATGGAGAATACTCTTCAAGATTGGACTGTTGAGATTCAGATCACATGCACAATTTGGGCCCAGAATACAAGAAGGACTTGCTGAAATTGCACCACACCTCTCACAACCTCAGATCAGCAGGATCCATAAACTTGGTTACTCCCAGAGAGCACCTCAAAAACTTTAGAGCCAGAGCTTTCTGTCATGCTGCCCCTACCCTTTGGAACTCCTTAGCACACCCAGTAAAGACAGTCCCCTCCTTGGAGTTATTCAAATCCAGACTGAATAGCCACCTGTTTAACCTGGCATTTCCGGACTTATAGACAGGGATGGACATCCGAGTACTAAAGTACTCGAATGCAGAATTCTAATGAAGAGGAATTACTGCACCTGTGACTGTGGGATGAGGGGTTACCTTACACAGAAGTCCGTGGATCCTATGCATGTCACTGCTGTAATACGCGACCTATGGGACGCGTTCCACTACTCACTACTGCACTTCACACTTCTTCCTTACGCTGGAGGGAGGATGTGGACGTATTGCAGCAGTGACACGCATAGGATCCACAGACTTCAGGGTAAGTTAACCTCCCCTATCCCGTGGTCACAGGTGCAGAAATTAACTAAGAATTCTGAACTGGAGTACTTCAGTACTTGGAAGCCCATCCCTGCTTATAGAGTTCTTCCTCTGTACCACAATTTACCAATCAATCAATTATTGGTCTGAGCCATGCTTATGTGCTTTGAGCCCTATGAGAGAAAAGCACTTTACAAATGTTTTTTGTTGTTGTTGTTTGCTGTTTTGTACGTAACTGCAGAGAGCAACTTTTTAACCTGAATGTGGCTGAGTTTGTGCTTACCACCATCCTACTGTTGTGTCACTGCCCCGGCTCACAAATTTGAGCACAATTATTCACTTCGTCTAAATCCTTGGATCAGAAACTTACTACAATATATCGGCTCCCTCCCACATTCCCCTCCACCTTTTTTCTTCTTTAAGAGGAACTTCAGCCTACACAAACATACTGTCTTTAAGTTACATTAGTTATGTTCATTAAAATTGATAGGTAAGATAATCTCTTACCCACCCTGTTTTAAAAGAACAGGCAAATGTTTGTGATTTCATGGGGCAGCCATCTTTTTGGTTGAAAGGAGGTGACGGGGAGCATGAGACACAGTTCCAACTGTCCTGTATCCTGATCACCCCTCCCAGCTAAGCACACTAGGCTTCAAATCTCAAATTAAAAAAAAACAAAACAAAAACATTTGCACCAAAACAGCAGAAGGAGAACAACATCAGAAATCCCATCATGCTTTGTGCAGCATCAGTGGAAAAATGCCTGGGCAGATTTTTTTTTGATGGGGTGGAACTTAACTTCGGTGCATCTAAAAATAAGGCTTGGGTAGGAAACTGTTAAAAGAAACACCAAGCCTTTTCAGTGCTGCTGAGTAGATTTTTAGTCTGGAGGTTCAATTTAAGATCTAAAAAGAAAGCCAGAGTCTGTGTGGGAAATGGTTAAAGCGGACCTGGACTCAGAACTTCCTCTCTGCTCTAAAATATAAGCAACAGCATAATAACATTTAAAGGATACCCAAAGTGACATGTGACATGATGAGATAGAGATGTGTATGTACAGTGCCTAGCACACAAATAACTATGCTGTGTTCCTTTTTTTCTTTCTCTGCCTAAAAGAGTTAAATATCAGGTATGTAAGTGGCTGACTCAGTCCTGACTCAGACAGGAAGTGACTACAGCGTGACCCTCACTGATAAGAAATTCTCCTTTTTTACCTCTTTCTTACTCTAAGAAGCCATTTTCTGCTAGGAAAGCGTTTTATAGTTGGAATTTCTTATCAGTGAGGGTCACACTCACTTCGGGTATCCTTTAAAGAAAAACATTTCTTTGTTACAGCTAATAAAAATCCTGCAATAAATCTGCAGTGTCTCTACTTACATATAGGGTGCATTTATCTGTTTTCGCTCTGTCCTGTGATAGAGTTCAGGCCAACTTTAAAGTGACACTGAAGCAAAAAAAACCTCATAGTATAATGAATTGGTTGTGTTGTACGGATAATTAACAAAACATTAGTAGTAAAGAAAATAATGTCATATTTTTTCTTATTTTCAGGTATATAGCTTTTTATAACATTGCATCATTCTTTAATAATTGCAGTTTCCATATCATATTCAGCATTTTAAATGATTTCACAGAGCAGGCTACTGACCCTTTGAACTTTTCTCTGCAGAAAAACCATAAACAAAAAAACAAAACAATGAGAGACAGTTGAGATAAGTGCTTTAAAAAACAGTGCTGTCCACGACTTTACAAAGGCGCAGAGCTCACAGAAGCTCTTTTCCATAGATAACAACTGAAGTTTCTTAACTCTTCCTGTACTGGAAACAATATTAGACTCATATCTATGCTAATAATGTTTTATTTCTTAGCAGTACTACACAAACATATCATTACATAAGTTTATTTTCACTGTGCCCACACCCCATGGCAACTTCTCATACCAGATTACCACTTTATAAATATGAGATATGAGAAATAAGACTAGCACTAAAGTGCTGGTATATAATGGGCCACTAATAAATAGTGCTAATTGTAAGGGCTGGTTCAGACGGACGCTTGCAGAGCGTTTACAGCCAGCGTTCAGGGCTTGGTGTTAAACGCTCCCATTCAAGTGAATGGGAGCGTTTGTACCAAGCTTTCAAGCGCGTTTACACAAACGCGGCGTTTGGGTCCCGATTTTCCCTGGCGTTCAAGGAGCCCCTGGAAGCTACATGTAGCTTCCAGGGGAGGTTAACCGCGACGGCTAATGTCTCCCTAGGGGAAGAAAAAACGCGACCGCATCCAAAAGCACACGAACGCTGCTGAACGCGACGCCAGCAAACGCAACGCCTCCAAACGTCCGTCTGAACCAGCCCTAAAAGTGTCACTCCTCCTGAAAAGTTGCTGCTTTTACTGAAATTATGGCATTTTTCTGTTGAAAAGGCAATGCTTCCCTATATAAATAAGACCCTTAGGCAAGGTTCAGCACACATGTTTCCACATTTGAATTTGCATTAAAATGTGATCGTTCCCACTCAAATGCAAATTTTGCATGTGGAGGAAAAAAAATGACAGCAGTGCAACATACTTTTGCCATTGTATGAATCCCAGTCAAGGAAACCATTCAAAAAGCAGTCTTGATCATTTAGCTGGCTTCTTAAAATGCATACATGTAAAAAAAGGCACCTGGAAAGAGGGTGCAGGGGTTTGCTGCTATTGGAAAATTGCTATAATTAGCAATATTCTACTACTGAAATCCGATAGTAAAATATCGGTAATATTTACCGATATTTTACTATGGCTAAACCTAGCCCTACTCTCACACAGAAGCCCCCCCCCCCCCCCACCAATCCCTGACCCTAAATCCCCAGACCTTTCCTCCCCCTCTAGCAGAAAGCCTCAATGTGTAGCAAACAAGGTGAATTTCAGCGCCTGTTTGCTGCACATTGTGGCCATCAAAAAATCCACAGTTCGCGACATAGAAGATACATTTTGGCGTATGGACTATGGCGGTGCCGTTTTTTCAGAAAGGGCTCCTGCTGCCTTTTTTCCTGGTTCATCTTAAAATATGCTAGCATTTTGACAATAGATTTAAAATACGATGAACATGCCACACTGTACAGACCAGTGAAATTAAAGACACACACCATCTAGCTGTAGCAGGCCATGCTTGAAGCCAGTGTTTAAGGTCACTCATGTGGATACTCTGCACGATTGCCACAGCGTTTCCCCGACTTGCTCTCTGAGTGCATTGGTCTCAATTATAAAAGCCTGTCACCGTGAGTCAGCGTCGGAGGAGGCGGGAGCCGGTGATTTGGCTCAAATGTCACCAGTGCTTCACATGTCATCAAACGCAGCCTGGATGCCAATTAGTTTAGCAAAATGTCTATTTGTTTAAAGCTATAAAGGGTACTGCACACCTGACATCTGTCTGTGCTGTGTGCTGTATTACATTTCATACTTCATCAAAGGAGAAAAGATGACAACTCACATCTAATTAAAAAAAGGTCTGAAATGTATGAATGGAATGGATTCTTACTGAACTTGGAAAGCAACGCTCAAGAGTTAAAATAAACCATTAAAGACAGGACATGGACTTTAACATTGCTAATGCTAACCCTCTTTTAGAAATGTGACCTGTTGGTGCTACTTTTGATCCTTCAGCACTTTATCAGTCACGGACCTGGAGCAATGATGCAGCCAGAAACCACCTGATCAGGAGTGTAGCTACAAATTATCGGCGCCTCCCCCGGCATAAAGTTTGATGGGGCTCCCTTAATGTTCGCAATGGTGGAGGTCCACCATACAAGGGTCATAAAAGAAGTGTGGATATCAGGATCTTCACACCCATAACAAAAACACCTAATCAGGAGTATCACAAAAAGGGAAGGTTAGTGGCTGGGGTGCTCCCTCATCTCAGCCCCTCCCCCCAGTTACACTCCTGCACCTGATCCTCAAACTTATTTTGGGTTGGGTGAGTGACCTAGAAGGGGTGAAATGATGTAACAGTGATCAATTTATATATCTAATCATGCAGAGCAGTCCCACCCCCAAACCTGTTTAAAGCTCATTACCAACTTCTCCCCCATTGCATCATCAATTTATGTAAAATGCTCCTTTCCCCTTCCTTCAATGTCAGTATGCTAAAATTGGCAAAATGTAACCTTTTGGGCACGGCTGCAAGTAAATCCTGCACCGCACTTGTGGCTGCCTTACTCTGATGTGGCGTAGGATTTACACCACCTGCCATTTCCGCTCCCGACGCGATCGTGCACACCCGAGAGGGGAGATTAAGCTGTCATGTGACAGCTGACATCTTCCCTTAGTGATCAGGAGTCATCGCTATTGGCTCCTGTTCACGTGATTAGTGATGCTCCCCGATCATGGTTTCGAATGAATGGCCGATTGTAGTGATCACTATTAGCAGCGGCGGTCTGAGGAGAAGAAGTGGACCGGGACTCACCTTCCTGACATTCCACGGGCGATCGTAGCTCCCCTCTGCCCTGGCCGGCTCTGGTCGGCATCCCTGCTCACTCTGCCTTAAGTGTCAGGTCCTGGCTTGATGATGTCATGAAGCCACGACCCAGAACTTAATGGCAGCATGAATGGGGATGCCGGCCAGAGCGGAGGGGGCTAGAGCTGCTCATCGCTGGAGCCTGGGAGGTGAGTAAAGGCTGCTGACAATACGGGGACACCTGGCTACACTGGGGACACCATGCCTAGCTAACTATACTAGGGATCTGGCTGCCTGACCCCCCCAAATGTGCCCCTCCCCGCCGCATGTAAAATGGCCTTGTCCTTAAGGGGGGTTAGGCAGCCGGTCCTCATAGCATTGCACATTGTGCTTCCTCCACTGCAATCAGATACTTACCTAGTTAGAGGGTAGCCTCTGGATAGTCCATGTCCTCCTGGTCCCTACCATTGCTGCAAGCAGATCCCTTAAAGAAATATGAAAAGAGCTTGACGGATTTCTGATTGTGACCACACTCCTCTTCATGCATTAGCGCAGCTTGGCCATGCCTGCATAGTGAACCTGCGCAGGGTCGGCAGGTTCTCCCACAGGTGCAGCATGGCCAAGCTTAAGCATGAAGAGGTGTGCAGACCAACTCTTCCAGAGCCTTCTGGGAAGCAACATTGGGGTGGAGGAGGACACAGGAAGTCTGGTTTTTGAGGAAGTTGGATTCCAGCGAAATGGCTGTTAGGCGGGTATCCCTGTACTCTTATGCTTTGGTATGCCTGATCTGCTGACTGGATTGGTGCCTCTTCTACTATCTACTACATACAGCTTTGTATTTGAAATGCAACAAAATGTTGTTGTTTTTTTGCTCAGACTTAAATATTTTAAGTAAAGACAACATATGATGTAAAGTTACCTATTTAGAGGATATCTGTATTCAAAACCGCATATTAATTTATAGAAGATCCACAGATTGGAGCAGGTGTTGTAAAGAAAAGTTGACCTGAAAGCTGAGCTCCTGACCACCATCCCTCTTGGTCAAGAAAACCTTCCATCTCAGTAAAAGACCAATAGGGAGGCATATAAGGATAAGGAGGCGGGACTTCTGACTCTGGAGGACGTCCCACTAACAGTCTTGGCAGTCATGCTTATTCGCATATAATTCTCCTGGTTACAATATTGGGATCAAATGATCATTTTAATGCAGTTTTCACTAAAGGGTAATTTTTTTTTCTTTTCCCCTTAGAATAATATGCCCAGTTCATATTGCTCAGCTGCATATTTGTGAACTAAATTAATTCTTTGGTATTTTATTGCAGGTAAAGCAGATAAAAGAGACTGCATGCTCTTTACAATAAAATATATTGAACTATTTTCCTTTTCGAAATGCTTTTGCAGCCTGCGTAATCATGAATTAGATCCCGTGTTGTTTAACCACCCCCAATAAGCCCCCTTACACCACTTTCAGTAGAAACAAGGCCCCGTGATACTGAAAAGAAAATAGACAGATATAATGCTTAAATATTGATTTTAAGGACCATCCAGTAGGAAGAATAGTTGTATTTACCATCCATCCATCCTAATGAGAGGGGATTTTATGTCGTATACATCCTTGTAAAGAGACACATAGCTCCTTCTTGAAAATTCTCAATGATGCAGAACTAAAATATTAAAATATTGCTTGGAAAGTGTCAGTGTAATACGAGGACAAGTTTTAAGTACCGCAGTGATGTACACTGCTTTGTTTGAATGGTTTATTATACCAGTCATTAAAAATTCTGTAGCTCTGTTTCATGTTAATCCTTAACAAAGAGTTCAGCTCATTATACTTCTCTGCTGTGTTCTAAAAAGTTCCCTTTTTTTTAGGAAACGTGGAATCAGCTTATTGTGCGTGGAGAACAGTGAACTGGTTCACTCATCAGTTCTCTTAAAAGTGCATCCTTTACCTTCTCATGTATTGTATATTGAACTGAACCCAGATTTATTAAAGTAAACCTTAAAGTGATACAAACAAAGTGAAGAGTTAAACAATTGTCTCTATCCTCCTACTCTTATAAATTACTTTTAGATATTCCAGTTTTTGTTGTTTCAAAACTTAAAAAAAGCAGATTTATTGTTTTGTCTCAGCTGAATGTAACAGTCTGTCTCTGTGTCTCAGAGTGCTCATGCATATGAACTATTGACATCACCTCTATAAATTTCCATGGTTGCGATATTTTTTCTCCTAGTGTTAAGCTAATGCAGTTCAAATGTTGCTACTGGCCACCACTGAAGGTAAAGTACATAATGGACAGTCAGCAACACAGACTCTGTCTTTGTTGCCTAGAAACAGTGATATTTTGGCAAGCAGAGACAGAATGACTGAAGTTCTCTGCAATTATATTCAACATTTGTCTTCTTTGCCCTGTCAGGCACTGGCTATCTCTTTGTAGAGTTTTGTTCACATCTATTCCTGCTTATCAGTACACGCCTATATCTAGGCAAAGGCCAAATGATTTGACATGGGAAGTGTAATTATTCAACACAAAGGTCTTGTTTCTCCCCTCTAATTAAAGCAAACCTATACTGAAAAATCACGAGGGTTGCCACTGATGACCTTATTCTAATAGAATGCCAGCTGCCTGGCTCTGATGACGATCTTTATGTTTCAGTAGTTTCCTAGTCATACACCTGGAACTAGCATACAGCTAATGGATAGGAATGAGCAAAAACACCTCTGGCAGTCTGGCAAGAAGTTTCTCAAAGGCCAGGTGGTACCATGAGTTTTCAGCAAAACACTTTTGTGAATTGTGTTTTCTTAATGTTGCCACCTTTAGTGATTAAGAGCAAAGCCCCTTTACATACTATAATCACCAGATGTGCTACCTATGTTAAGGAGAATAGTGGGAACAAGGTGAAAACATTTTTTTCAAAAAAGAGTAGTTTTGCAGTTTTTGTGAAAATCGATGAGAATTAGGAAAAATGTTTTTTAAGTGTGGTCAAATGGCAGATAATGTATCTAGATAATGTATTAAAAATGTACATATATTCCCAGAAACAGCAGTGAATTTCCTGCTGGGGTTTTGTGACCCTGTGGCAAGTTGCAAAGCATTATACATCTGTAATACTGCTGTATAATACAGGTATTACAGTATTTGCATTAAAAAATAGAAATTACTCTGGGGTCCTCCCTAAGCCTCTTTAACCTCTTGTCACCAATGCAGGCTGGTATAGCTGGAATTCAGAACCAGGACTGCATGGGGCTCCAAACCCTGAGCAATACCAATCTGCATGGTCCATGATATGGTGGAGCTCTGGAAGAGAGTAGCAGAAAGCTTCCCCTTCTACCATGATACCCTTTCCCAATTCATGGACAAAGGACTCTTCCCCACCTCTGGTGCTCAAAAGGAGTTGGGGGCCCTGGGTGGATGCCGGTATGCTAGCCCTCCCCCAAGTGAATGGGTAAAAGGGTACTGACGTAGGGGGAGAGAGGCTTCTGCTTAAAAGTTGTTAAAAAGAATGTTTATAAAAAAAAAATCAGGATTTTATATTAACCATTTATGCCGCCTGAACGTGATTGTCACGTCTAGGAGGCTGCTGCTGTGCGCTCCCGTGCGTGATCACACGCGCGCGCGCGCGCGCTCTCGTGCCGCCCCCGTTAGCCTGGAGATCAATGAATGGGAACATAGTTCTCATTCATTGATCTAAGTCCGCGGTAGAAAGACCGACGGCTTCTTTTCAGAAGCTGCAGTCTTTCTGAGAAAAGAAAAGTTTCCCGTCCTCTTTATACTTCCTGGAAACAAGAGTGCTCGCTTCCAGGACTAAAACAAAAAAATTCACTGTGGCCATCTTGTGGCCAAATAGTAAAAATACATCTACATACTTTTTTTTAAATAAAATAAAAGCACAATATTACATTTAAAATGAACTGTTTACCTCCCACACCAAAAATTACCCAAATAAAATTTTTAATGAAAAAATAAAAATTGCAATTAAAAAAAAAAAAAAAAAAAAAACGTAAATAGTTACCTAAGGGTCTGAAATTTTTAATATGCATGTGAAGAGTGTATATTATGAACATTTTTAAAATTATAAGCTTGTAAATAGTGATGGACGCAAAACTGAAAAAAGGCACCTTTATATCCAAATAAAATATTGCCGCCATACAGACAGGGACATAATTTAAATGGTGTAATAACTGGGACAGATGGGCAAATAAAATACATAGGTTTTCATTATGGTAGCATGTATTATTTTAAAGCTTTAATGGACGAAAACTGAGAAATAATGAATTATTTCCATTTTTATCTTAATATTCCTGTTAAAATGCATTTAGAAAAAAAATAATTCTACGCAAAATGTTACCCCCCCCCCCCCCCAAAGAAAGCATAATTGGTGGCGCAAAAAACAAGATATAGATCAATTCTTTGTGATAATTAGTGATAAAATTATTGGCGAATAAATGGGAGGTGAAAATTGCTCTGATGCATAAGGTGAAAAATACCCGCTGGCTGCAATGGTTAAAGTTTGATGTTTTTTGTTGTGCAAGCAAAGTTCTTCTTTAATTTGGGTCCACTTTAACATTACCTACATTATCTGCACCCATCTCAAACTAGTCCAAACTCTTTTTTATGCAATAAATTTAGGGTCCATATGCAATTCACGTTTTCTCCTAAGTTTTCTTATAGGTGATATTTTTAAACTTGTCAATAAAATGCCGCTTAAGCCACCAGAAAGCAAGAAAATGCTCAAAATAATTTTGATAGTCAATTTTCACCTACTTTTTTGTACTTTTTAGTTGAAAAGTGCTGGGCAGTTATTTTAAATTAACAATGAAAAATGATCTCCTAGGAGAACAAGTGAAGTGAATTGCACATGACCCTAGGACTCCTGGGATTTATGATAAAGTTTCAAGCTGCCTATGATCACAAGTGCAAGGCTGCTTGAATCAGTTTATATTTCAGAAACTCTAGCTATGGTCTTTTATGATGCAGGCAAGGAAACATTTAGCATCTAGTACAGGTGTGTCAAACTCAATCACGTAAGGGCCCAAAATCTAAAATCTAGTCCAAGTCATGGGCCAAATTGTTCAATAAGATTTAACATTTATTAAACAATCTCAAACTAAGCAGCTTAAATATAGCAAACATGGGGGATAGCTCCCCTTTCTGCAGAGTAGCGCAGTAGAGCAGTACCAGCCCCAGTGCTGAAAAGGGTCAAGGTGTGATGTGGCTTACAGCAAGTTGTTAGCCTTTACTTCCCCATAGACTTTTAGGTAAGTTGAGAAGGACCGGGGAAACATTTTACCAGTCACACAAGGGGGTTGGGATCCCCAGAGGGGGCCCTTGTTCATTTTGCTGAGGGGTCCTGTAGGTTGTCGCTGCAGCTCCACTCAAACTGACAATGTTTCAACCAGAAACACTATCACTGGTCTGCTCTTCTGGATAAGATAGCAGTGTAATGTCTACATTCTTTTACTGCTTACAGTGATGCACGTGTAAAGCTCTGGAGGGCCATATAAAATAGCAAGGAGGGCCACATTCGGCCCACGGGCCTTGTGTTTGACACCTGTAATCTAGCAGAAGTATTCTTTACACTGTACAAAGTTCTCTACAGTCCTCTAGTTCAAGGGAACAGGATGAGCCCAATATGTGATCCCCTGCTGATCGAATATGTGTGGCTCTTAGTAACCAGAACCGAAAATAATGATTCTCCCAAAATTCTCACATCTGCCAAATTAGCATGATTCAACAATTTGCTTATCTACAATTATGACTTAAATTAAACACATGGGAAATGTGTCTCCCTACAAACATCGTAATATAGGTTAAAGCAATGTGGTTGTAAGCTTAATTCCTTCAACAACAGACAGTTCTAATCAAGATCGGGAAAACATGTAGGAAGCTTAATATTATCTAATGAGCTTCACGAGAAATCTATTTCTCCAAAATACACCATAATATCAATTAAAACTGAACAAGCACTAAAGAACAAAAATAACGCCTTCTGTTCAGTATTTCTTATCAAGTTGCCTGTGCTAAAACTCTATCTCCCTGTGACCTGGAGTCTAATGTTAGGTACACACCATACAATTTTATGGCAGATTTACCTGCCAGATCAATTATTTCCAACATGTCCGATCTGAATTTCGATCAACTTTCGTTTTTCCAATCGATTTCCCGATTGGAAAAACAATCGAAAAATTGATCAGAAAATTGATCAGAAAAACAAAAAATGATCGAAATTTAGATCGGACATGTTGGAAATAATCTATCTAGCAGGTAAATCTGCCCGAGAATTGTATGGTGTGTACCTAGCATAAGGAAATGAGCATCTCATTACTTTATGTGTTTATATTCTGGCCACTACAATGGTGCAGAGGCAAGAGTAATGACATCAGTGGGGAGCTGTGCCTAATTTTCACTAAACAGAAATACAGGCAGTATCTGGACCCACCATGGTTTGGGAAGGATCATTTTTACAAAGCAGCATTAAACAAGTCTAAACGGAAGGCAAGGCCTTGAAGTGAGACAAAGTCACAAAACTCCATATTAAATGAAAAAAAAATAAAATAAATCATCCAATCAGAAATTATTTATTTAGCTTACCTATCCTGTTGTTTTTACTGCTCACTGTCAAATTTGAAGAGAACCTGAGGCGGTGTTTAAAAAATTTGAAAAAAAAAACATACAACCTGATGCAGCTTGCCTTCCCGAATCCCGATGCAGCACTTCACCAAATTCTCTGTCCAGTGGCGTAACAATAGGGGCTGCAGCCCATGCACACGTGGGGGGGCCCGCTCAGGGCCATTTTGGGGGGCAGGACGGTTTGCAGCATGAGGTGAGAGCGTGGCCACACATCAGCAGGGAGGGCGGACAGTCCCCCCCCTCACATCGGGCTTTCCCCTCAGCGCTCCCCTCCAGCATCAATCAGTGGCAGCAGGCAGTGGGCAGAAACACATACCTTCATGCGTTCCACGCGCCACACGCGCCGGAGGTTCCACTCTCTAAGTGTCTGACGCTACTTAGTGTTTTAACTGGAAGTAGCGTGAGGCACTTAGAGATCGGACCTCCGTGGTGGATGAAGGTATGTGTTCCTGCCGTCGCCTGCTGCCACTGATTGATGCTGGAGGGGAGCGCTGAAGGGAGAGACTGAGTGGAGGGAGGGGGGGACTGTCCCCCCTCCCCGCCAATGTCTGGCCCTTATGCTGTGTCCCCTCCTGCCCCCAAAACGGCCCTGAGCGAGCCCAGGGGAGGGGCATTCAAATTTTTGCAGGGGGCCTGGTGATTTCTAGTTACGCCCCTGTCTCTGTCTCTTTCACCGGAAGAAGAAAAAAAAGAAACTATTTCCAAGATGGATGCGACCCCGGAATTAGTTCCAGGTCAAGGTACATCCCCGAGAATAGTGCACATGAGGGCCTGAGCTCTGGGCATGCTCAGTAGCTCCTCTCGTGCACTTTTATCTTACTATGCGTTGCCACAGGGCGAGAAGGAGGCAGTGAAGGGTTTTTCCTGAAGCCTGAGAGGGCGTTCTGCAGGAGTCGTTCTCAGGGAAAGGACACCCCTTCTGCTCTGGAGTCTTTGGGGACTATGGGGAGGGGCTTATCTACCAAGGTTAACATGACCTCTAATCATGTTGTTTTACTCTATGAAATGCAGAACATCCGTGGGGACTCTTGCTTCACCTAAATTACCACTGATTAGGTTTGATGTGTTTATATATTTTAACTGTTGGCAATCAATCTAAAATGGTTCTTATTGTGAACAATATTACGCACATAATAATTTCTGTATTGGATGTCCTTTATTTTATGTTATATAATGAACATTTATATGACACTATGGCCTCGATTTATAAACGATTGCCACATGAGTTATCGCCAAAGCAGTAAATTACCGCATGGTATGTTGTTGATAGTGGATTCATAAAATGTTACGCCTGTTTTTAAGCATGTTTTACCGCATGCGATAAATGTGCGGTAATAGTGCGGTTATGAAAACGTTGTTTGTGTCGGTAAACTGAATTAAGTGAATTCATGAAAAAAAAAGGGGGGGGGGGAGTAAGGAAGTGATAAATAACGTGTTGTTATCGCCAACAAAGACCTGGCGAGTTTGTTCTACTCAGTAGCATTTTAGGTGACAAATGGCGCCCTTTCATGAGGAGGAAACATAGAAAGGTGGCTAGATAATTTATAAGAATTATAAAAAAATAAATAAATATATATATATATATATATATATATATATATATATATATATATATATATGTATATATATATATATATATATATATATATATATATATATATATGTATATATATATATATATATATATATATATATATATATATATATATATATTTAATTAATCTATATAAAAATAATTTATAATTTATATCTATAAAATAAGTCACGTGTGTCTAAATCCGCCCACTTCTACCCAGCATGCACCTTGTCATTAGGAAGTCAGCGGCAAACTACCGCACTCAGCAAATTATACCAGCAGCTTTCCGCATAATTACCGCACCACACTGCACACTTACCGCGCACTTACCAACTGCTATCACAATCACCTCATTCTCGCAATTTTTTTTATGAAGTCACTGCAAAAAAAAATCTTATCTACCGCTAGCGGTAATTTCCCGCCCCTCTCTGAACTACCGAACTCACTTTTACTGTATGAATCGAGGCCTATGTATGTTATAATCCTATTTTTTAATGGATGTGGTTGTTGGAATCACAATATTGTGGCTGAAGTATTTAGTGGAAATTGATGCAGCGCTGGTGGACAACACATGAAAACATAACATCAAAAGATTTGCCAACTTTTTTAAACTTGTGTTCTTTTGTTACAGAATTACAGGGAGGGGGAGGAAGGGATACTTTATAAAAGGCTGTATGCATTGCAGGCAGTGCCAGATGGAGGCACAGATGTCTGTGCATGAAAGTAAAGGAATAGAAGGGAAGATTGCATTGCAGCATTACCACAGAGTTGAAAGAAAGAAAAACATTAAAAAGAAATCATACCAGAAAAAAAAAATCATTGTTTGTCATGACACTTAAAGCAAACCTGAAGCAAAAAAAACCCCCAAACCTTATGAGATAATAAATTGTATGTGAAGTATGGATAAGGACTAGAACACTAGTAGCAAAGAAAAGAGTGTCATATTTTTATTTTCAGTTAAACGGCTTTTTAAAATAACATTGCAGCATACTGTCACAGTTGCAGTTTTAAAAGCACACTGTCTTTTAAACTATAAAACAAAGCAGAAATAATGACCCTTTGAACTTCCCAGCAGTAAAACCTAATTACAAGCTGTCTCTCACTGTTTCCTGGCTATTTAAGTGCTTCAGAAAACAGGACTGTATTCGACCTGGTGGGTCAAATACTCGGAGAAGCTCCTATTGTATAACATGCTGACATCTGCCTGGCTGCTATGTAAATCCAGTACTTTGTAGATCACAGACCTGAAACCAGTATACAAATCAGATGTGCTGGCTCTGCACTGCCTCTGCTGGCTGTATGAGGGTTCCAGGCAGGCATGGGCGCAAATTCGGCTTCGGGTGAGACCGGATAGTTCTATCCGGATCTCACCCAGTAATGCTGTGCGGTGTGGGCGGGGAGGTCAAGCTTACCTGTCTGACGTCTTCTTCGTCTTCAACCCGGAAGGAGGAAGTGTTTGTACTCACGTGACCGCTGCGTGGAGCTCATCGTGGGAGGTGCCAAGGGACGACCGAAGAAGACGTCAGACAGGTAAGCTTGACCCCGCCCACACCGCACAGCATTACTGGGTGAGATCCCGATAGAACTATCCGGACTCACCCGAAGCCAAATTTGCGCCCATGCCTGGTTCCAGGTGTGTGATGCAGACAGTTCTGAAACTAGTGATGATCGTAATCAACAAATTACGATTTCGCTAAATTTCACTTAAATTTTCACAATTACGCTTATATGTAAATTCAATTCATTTTGGTTAGTCATTCGTAAATTAGCATAACATTTCGTGAAATTTCGCGTTATTTCTTGCCGACTTTAGCAGTGAATAGCAAAGCCTCCATACATGCTATTGACACCAAAATTGCTACATATGTTAAGGAGAATCGTGGGTACAAGTCAAAAGAATTTTGCAAAAAGACCTTATAGTTTTGGAAAAACTCGATTTTAAAAATGCAAGTAAAAAAATGTTTTTTAAACTTAGAAAAATGACAGTTTAAAAACCATTTTTCTTTGCATTTTTAAAATCGAGTTTCTTAAAAAATTATTTTTGTGACATATACCCACTATTCTGCTTAACGTATGTAGCAATTTTGGTAGCAATAGCATGTATGGGGGCTTTGGTATTAACTTCTCAAGTCGGCACAAAATTATGCAAAACTTCGCGAAAATTACGCAAAATTTTGAAATACTTCTATTACATACTAAATTATTACGATTTTCTCTAAAATTTTGCATTACGATTACGATGCGTAATTGCGAATTTCGATGCAAAATTTTGCATATGCGAAATTACGGCCCACCACTGTCTGAAACCAAAAAGTTCACCACGACTCCATATTCTTTTTTTAAAGGTTTCCTTTAGAGTGGTCATATCAGTAGTAAACACACAAAACATAACATAAAACAATGTGCTTCCATCTGACTCATGGCCAAATGCAGCCCATGCAGCACCCATATCCAGATCTCTATGCTCTCTGGTGATGACATCCTGCCTCCCTTGTAACGTCAGTGAGCGGGTATGCAAGGTAGCAGAAGGCATGGGGGGGGGGGTGCTGGCTGGAGATCGAAAAGCTGCTTACAGTAAGGCGGGCTAACAGCAAACCAGTGCTCAGCTGGAGAAACACAATGGAGGAAGTTCACCCATTAGTGGCCATCAAACTAATCAAGTGAAACTGTATATGACCAACTGTGTATGATGCAACGCTCCAGCAGCTTTGCATATCACAGACATCCTCCTAAAATCTGACTTTTGATGTATTCACAAACAAGGGCAAGGTCATCCAAATACCCATGATAAGCTGGATAAAATGGGAGAAATTCTTTACACTGGAGACTATTGGGTATATTTATAAAACAGGAAACGGATGACTCTCCAACTCTTTGGTGATAAATATCACCATTTGTGAACACCATTTTTACAGAGTGACAAAGTATAAATACCCCTGCTTTTTCCTGTATTCCCCACTTTTTATTTTTCATTCATTCAGTTTTGAGAATATTACTAAATTAACAAGATGGCAAACATGGTTAACACTTAACAGACCTAGTTCTATTACAGAGGAATTAACCCATTCGCGTTCCGTCGTTTTCACTTGAGAAATGTTCACCTCCAATTCATTAGCCTATAACTTTATCACTACTCATCACAATGAACTGATCTATATCTTGTTTTTTCTGCCACCAATTAGGCTTTCTTTGGGGGGTACATTTTGCTAAGAGCCACTTTACTGTAAATGCATTTTAACAGGAAGAATAAGAAAAAAACGGAAAAAAAATTATTTTCTCAGTTTTTCAGCCATTATAGTTTTTAAATAATACATGCCTCCATAATTAAAACTCACGTATTGTATTTGCCCATATGTCCCGGTTATTACACCGTTAAAATTATGTCCCTATCACAATGTATGGCGACAATATTTTATTTGGAAATAAAGGTGCATTTTTCCGTTTTGCATCTATCACTTATTTACAAGTTTAAAATAAAAAAAAATATAGAAATATTTCATCTTTACATTGATATTTAAAAAGTTTAGACTCTTAGGTAAATATTTACATGTTTTGTTTTTTTTAATTGTAATGTTTTTTTTTTCTTGTATATTAAACATTTTATTTGGGTAGTTTTGGGAGGGTGGGAGGTAAACAATAGGTTTATAATGTAAATGTGTGTTGATTTTCATTTTTTTTAACTTTTAGTTGTAGTATTACTTTTTGGCCACAAGATGGCGACCATGAGTTTGTTTACATGACATCACTCTAAGCGTAACACACGCTTAGAGCGACGCATGGGGGAGGTAACAGCCAGAAAAAGCGAAGCTTCTGAGAGAAGCTGTCGCTTTTTCAGCGGGGGAGAGGAATCAGTGATCCGGCACCATAGCCCGATTCACTGATTGCCTGGCTAACGAACCGCAGGCCGGGAGCGCGCATGCACGCGCGCGATCGGCCGCGGGAGCGCACGGTAGCGCGCATGGTTCCTAGACGTAGTTTCTATGTCCAGGAACCAAAATAGGTTAAAGAGGAACTCCAGTGAAAATAATGTAATAAAAAAGTGCTTCATTTTTACAATAATTATGTACTGTATTTTTTGTCGTATAAGACGCTCCGGAATATAAGATGCACCTAGATTTAGAGGTAAAAAACAGGGAAAATAATATAAATTAAACCTGGTGCGTCCATATTTCAGGAGTGTCTAGTACATGATCTCCCCCTAATGGTGTCCTCCTGTGTCCCCATGTGTCCTCCTATGTCCCCATGTCTCTTCCTGTATCCCCATGTCTCCCCAAGTGTCCTCCTGCCACCCCCAAGTGTCCTTCTGTCACCCCCATGTATACTCCTGTCTCCCCCAAGTGTCCTTCTGACTCCCCAAGTGTCCTCCTGTCACCCCTATGTGTCCTCCTGTCTCCTTTAAGGGTCCTCCTGTCACCCCAAGTGTCCTCCTGTCTCTCCCAAATGTCCTCCTGTCACCCCTATGTGTCCTCCTGTCACCCCCATGTGTCCTCCTGTCACCCCATGTGTCCTCCTGTCACCCCCAATGGCTCCTGTCTCCCCCGTGTGCCCTCCAGTATCATTCTGTCTTCCCCATGTGTCCCACTGTGTCTGTCTCCCCCACTTGCCTCTCCCCCTTCTCCTTGTGTCTCTGGGTCCCTCTCCCCCCCCCCCCCCCCATGCGAGCAGCGGCAGAGGCTTACCTCCTCCATCATCAATGACGCAGCATTAGAAGCCAGCACTAGAGGAAGCTGCACAGTGAAGCCAGATATCTTCAATTGCCACAAGCATGATGGAGGAGGTAAGCTGCTGCCCCTGCTCACATGGGGGCTGGGACCCGGAGACACAAGGAGGAGGAGGAGGAGGAGACACAGCGGGCACACAGGCAGGGAATCCCCGATGATGGCGGGTTGACGATTCGTATCGGCAGACGTTTGTAAGTCGGTATTCCTTGCCTTTGCCATATAAGATACACCACATATAGAGGAGTGCAGATGTGTCTGTTGCATTGAATCTATAATAAACCCTCTGTACTCCTCTCTGCCACCATATGCACTCAGTGACTCATCTTCTATATCCTACTTAATAATATGCAAGTGTCCCTGCTTCCCATGTACTTGTGTCAGTGCTTTTGTGCTACTGCGCATGTCCTGCACTGGCAACCATTGGGACCGGACGCAGGACGGGCCAGGGGGCGGGTGTGTGTGCACGCGCGGCAGGTGTGTGATCGTGTGCATCCGCTCTGCAGGCGCACATATGTGCACTGTAATGTGTTGGCAGCGATATATCTAAAGCCCATTATTAAATGGGCTTAGGTCGCCTAGTTTATCTATATTTATCTCTACCTTGCAATCTGCACACCATTGTTTATTGTTTCACTATTTTGTTTACCATTGTCTAATGCTGTAATGCCCCCATGTTATATTCTTCAATGTCGTATTGTCTCCCATATCGATTGTGCAGCACAGTATAGTATGTTAGTTCTTTATAAAAACTATTTCTTAATAAGGATAGTAATAAAGATGAGAACTCCTTTTCAGAACTTTTATAGCGGATATTTCAAAAGTAAGATGGAGAACAGAAGAAGAATTTCCCACACACTTATGTATTTTTTTCCTCTCACTTTAAAAGCCTAGTTCACTATCAAATTGCTTGTTCTCTGTCTTTTAAAATCTGATGAACAGATTTTGAAAGTGTAAGAAAAAAAGTGGAGATGTATTAAAAATTTCCAATTTTTTGTTGCTTATAAAAATAAAACCCTAAAACAGGTCCATTTAACCACTACAGATAAACCTACAGCACTTCATGTGAGTGAAAGAATAATATCCTCAGTATATGCGGTGCAAATAAAAGGTTCAAAATGCCACTTTTCAGTTCGTAAGACATCTAAATTTATAAGAGGTACTGCAGTCAGAGATATCCCACCTTCCTTACACATACACACACAATCACTGACCGGTAACCAGCTGTGTGCAGAGAGGTAAAGGCAAGTAGCAATCTTGTCATGTGGAAGAGTCTAAGTTATCTCTGTCTTTCTGAATATTTTTTACACAAAATCTATTCAGAAATTTAATTTGTTTCTACACTATGAATGACTAAAGGTGTAGGGCAGAGTTTCCTCATAGAGGTCCTTTAGAGTTTTAGACTTAGACCTGATGACACAATAATAGCTGCCTTTCCTTTGCATTTGGTGTTGTAGGATACAGCAAATATGTTGGGACAAGGACAATAATAATAAAAATACATATTCGTCACTCATTCACACCAATATGGTATGGTGGTGAATACCGCTGGGCAAAGAAATCCTGCATGCTGAACTTTGGTACAGTGGGCTTTAGAGTTGGTTATTGAGATGCATATCATTCAGAACATTAAGAATAGCGTTTTTGTGGGGGATGACATTTGCCACAAAAATCAGTGGTTCTGCAAATTTATGTGCCACAAACATTCCCAAAAATTCTATTTCTTTTCACAAAAAAGTCTCCCTTGGCAAAAACACAATTTGTAAATTTCACTAACTATTTCATAATCTAAAGCTTTACACTTGAAATACCTCTGTAAATAGAGATGCTAATAATTTCAAGTTCATGCAAATGTTATGTTCATTGTATGATTGAAAACATATTCCACTTGGAATTGTGTCATATGCAGTAGTTGGTGATTTTGAATGGTTCTTTTCAAGGGTGGCTGAAAGAAGCCCCAGGTAAAATAAACTGGGGACCTCAGTGGCACACCTGGGGGGTCTTAGGGTTAGGCACCACAGGGGATTTTTAAGATTAGGCACCACCTGGGGGGTCTTAGGGTTAGGCACAACCTGGGGGGTCTTATGGTTAGGCACCACCAGGGGAGTCTTAGGGTTAGGTATCGCCTGGGGGGTCTTAGGGTTAGGCACCACCAGTGGGGGTTAGGGTTAGGGTTCTGTGTGAGAGTAGGGAGAAGTTAGGTGATAGTAATCACCAGGGGCTATCTTAGGGTTAGGCACAACCTGGGGGGTCTTAGGGTTAGGCACCACCAGGGGAGTCTTAGGGTTAGATATCACCTGGGGGGTCTTAGGGTTAGGAACCATCAGGGGAGGGTTCTGTGTGAGAGTAGGGAGAAGTTAGGACATAGTAATCACTTTTCTCAGCTATATCTAGAGACCTTTTATAGCCCAACAAATTTTGCCTATAACAGCATCATTTTTATAAACTAAAACTAGCTTTTTCGGCTACACCAGGCACCCTTTGTAGCAGAATTTGGCATATATGGACTACACCAGACACCCTTTGTAGCTGAATTTGGCATATACGGGCTAAACTAGGCACCCTTTGTAGCTGAATTTGGCATATATGGGCTACACTGAGCACCCTTTGTAGCTGAATTTGGCATATATGGGCTACACCAGACACCCTTTGTAGCCGAATTTGGCATATATGGGCTACAGAGGGCGCCCTTTTTGTAGCCGAATTTAACATATGGGCTACACCAGGCGCCCTTTTTGTTGCCGAATTTGGCATATAAGGGCTACACCAGGTGCCCTTTTTTCCAGGCACCCTCTTTAAATGGACACGGTAGTGGTGGACTTACCTCATCAACCAGTAGACACAAACCTTTGATTTTGGTCAACAATTCTCTTTATTTAAATACTCTACAATGCAACGTTTTTCACAGGCACATTGCTGCTTCATCAGGCAAATATGGTAGTAAATATAGTATGTCTCGGTTTGAGCCAAGCGCCTTAGAGGCACGTGGCTCAAACGGAGACATACTATAGTAATTCCGGTATGTGAACTTTGCTACTAACTCCTAAAATTACTTGTAATTATGCAAAATTACAAATGAATTAAACAAAATCAATTGAATTTCAACATTTTAATTATCTGTAGCTGTAATTGCTAAATGTTGTGTAATCATAATTAGCAGATTACAATCATCACTAGTCACCATATATTAAAGTACTGAACATACGGTGCATGACCATCTGACTATGGAACTTGAGTCACTGAATCACTAGCAACTAGTCTCTAATCGTAGAAGTCAGTACTAATGGCTGTGTGCTGTAATTAGCCACTAGTGATAATAACTACTAGCTGTCACTGGCAGCTCCATTTACTTATCTTGAAGTCTAGTTGATGCTACAAAGTCAATAAGTCAGTAAGTAGATAGACAATATGCAGTACATTATTTCAAATAAGAGAAAATCTTACTTCCTAGAAATGAGAAGATGTGAAAAACATGTCTGTGAAACTAGCCTTAAACTTTCAGATTTTGTTTTATTTTATAAAAATAAAAATTGATTTCTGTAAAGAGGTTTTAAGAATACTTGAATGTAAATCACTAAAATGCTATAATTATAGAAGAAGGAATATCAGAAGACTTTGAGAAATGACTGCATCAGATTTCACTGGCATGTTTTGTGTATTAGCAGACAAAGGCCATAGGATTCCTTAACCAGTTAATTTCTGAATTTCCTATCCAGTGTGGAGGCACTGGGGATGCATTAGATCGTTAACCCTCACTTAGTAACACTTTGTCACCAAGTGGGTGAAATCCAGAGGGGATCCCACTTTAGGTGACAAACAGACTGAGCTGAGGATGAGTGACCCAATTTGAATTAAAGAGACACTGAAGCGAAAAAAAAATGATGATATGATTTGTATGTGTAGTACAGCTAAGAACAAAAAACATTAGGAGCAGAGACATAAGTCTAATATTGTTTCCAGTACAGGAAGAGTTAAGAAACTTCAGTTGTTATCTATGCAAAAGAGCCATTGAGCTCCACGACTTTTAAAGTCGCAGAGAGTTCTGTCTTCTGAAGCTTGTTATCTTAACTGTCAGTCACAGTATTTTCTTTTTCTCTCTAGAGGACAGGTTCTAGGTTCTAGACAGGTTCTAGAGTTCACTGGGCTGCTCTGTAAAATCATTTAGAGTGCTGAATAGTGTGTAAACTGCAAATATTACAGAATGATGCAATGTTATAAAAAAAACCACTATATAACTGAAAATAAAAATATGAGAATGTTTTCTTTGCTACTAATCTTCTAGTAATTATCCGTACTACAAATACAATTCATTATATCATAATTTTTTTCCGCTTCAGTGGTTCTTTAACTTCCAAGGTCCTACCTTTTTGTAAATAAAAATATATCATACCTAGGATGATCCCAAAAGTATTTAAATCTTACCCTACAGTCCCCTGTACCACCTTAAGAGCAGAGGCAGCAGCTCTAGCTCCAGGGCTCCATGATAGCTATCAAAAATGTGAACCTACAGTATAAGGGGTCAAAATCCCTTCAATGAATGAGCAAACTGAGCCAACGAATTGATTGGAGACCAGCTGCTAAGATTTAATCATTGAGGATCAACTAGGACCTAGGTAAATCCTGCTGTGCACAAATCCTAATCTGAAGATCACTAGTTGGTAAACTATCAAAATAGAAGCCATTTAGTGGGCCAGCCTCCTCAGAACTGATATTTCAGCTATCATTGGATTCAGAGTTCTAAATTGGCATTAGAAAAAAAGAAACACAAGGTTTTCTGACCTTGCTCTTTCAGCTCCGGAAATTAAGTCAGCAGAGCCAGAGCCTTTGGTTTGGGTAATTTTTTGCTTTATTTCAAAATGTAAAAATAAAGTAAAATCCCTTTCATCTTTCCTCTTTCTCCTCACTACTGAAATTACGTAGACCACAATGTTGGAGCTCAGGTCCACTTTGCAATGAGAAGAGACCCCTGATATATTATTAAGTTAACCTTGAAGGCGCACAATGAACAGTGTCAAAACATGGACCCGGAAAAAATTAATCAACCTATAATGACTACCGAGTTTTACAATTGTGATTTATAGAACTTCAGCGCTCAAGTCAAGGTGATGGGAAATTCTTCACACGGCATCTGAAAACACCAATCTGACATTTATAAGTCCATGGACAGTGTTACCACACTCATTCTGTCCTACCGAAGGCTTCATGGGAATTCCTGATGAACTACTATTGATTTTCACATATCATTCATGTCAAGGGGATTTATTGACGCGTCATGTTTTCTAGGAGTCTCAGCATGGCATCCTGAAAGGAATTATGAGGCATCTAACACTCCTGAAGTTCAGGGTGGTAAATAACTAACAGCACATTCTGACATTGATCCCGGCAGTGTGGTCAATGAAATCCTTAGCTGACTAATTGTCAGCATCGACAAACAGTTCATGATCTAAATGAACAGCTGGAAGTCATTTCAGAATGGAAATATTCCAAGTGGGTTTAGAAAGAAAGCTTTGTGAAACCGTTACGTTTTATTGTTAGGAGCTGTGCCTCACAGCATGACTGGCGCATTGCCTAGACAGCGACTTTATACCGCGCCGAGCAGCTTAATTTGCTTCTCTCGACAACACTCTAATGACGAGTCAAGGTAAATAGAGGTAAATGAATTACTGAGGTCATGTCAAATCAACAACAGCTTAGAAGGCGAAGCGTCATAATCCCTTATTCTGGGACCATATAAATCAGTGTCATGGTTTATCCGAAAAGACGTGCAATGTGTGAAAATCAATGATACGGATAAATGCTGATTATACCTGTTAGTTATCCCTAACTGATCACACAGCGCTGTTGTAGGGATCATTGCTAAAACAATGTACCTTGCTAAAACAAACATGGCAGCTGCTCCACAATTAATATGATAAATGTGTATCTCGGATACAGGTAGTATAGACTGCCTGTGTAAGGTGCCAGTCCAAGCGCTAACGGTGCAGGAAAAGAGGCACCAGGAGTGATAAAATGTATTAAAAACCATAACATTTTTGAAAAAAAAGAGAGGTGGCCTACCTCAAAGAAGACACAATAGTCAAATACTTAGGTAGGAAAGTCTACTTGCAGTAAGGCAACGCACCACGTGAGTACTTACAACCCACTTCCTCAGGCCAAAAATTCAGTATTAGAGACACTCATTACCCAGCTAGAAGCTACAGGTGGCACTGAATTTTTGACCTGAGGAGATGGGTCGTAAGTACTCTTGAAGTGAAGAGGAAAGGAGCCTAAACCCCTGTGTTGGACAGAGGGAGCGATCTTAACAATACTGTGCAAGTCTGTGTAGTTGTCATCAGATGGTGCTGCTCTCTTGGGTGCCACCCTAGGTGGTATATAATCTGCAGTAGACAGTGGGGTGTGGGGGATGGGTGGAAAAACAAGGGGTGGTGGGAGAGCGCACTCAGGTTGTCATTCAATAAAAATTGCCAGCCGGCCGTGGAATATTCTCACCTGGATCTGTGGCTGACTGTCCCATACGGGGTGGCCAGCAGAAAGGCTTTGTCCCACTTGGACTGGGGACAAAGTCTTGGCAGAAGTCCTCCTCCACAAGGCCTGCAGACGATAGCCACCTTCAGAGCTGTAGTAGCAGGCCGCTGCACTGGTATATTTTCCACCTATCCTGAGTGCTGTGATGCCGCTATAGGCGGCTGCACTGTCAGGCAGTCGTGGGTGGGTTAAGAAATTTGGGTTTAAGCGATTTGCCAGTGCAAGTGTATGCAAGTAGGAAATAGATGGAGGCTGCCGTATGAATCAAAAGTAAAAACTTTTATTGTAGCTAAGCAACGCGTTTCAGAGGGCTCAATCCTCTATCATCAGGCTAAAGGCAGTCACACAAATCACAAAGTATCAATATGCTGTAACCCATGGACTTGCATACATTATTTTACGCAGGTAAATGTTTTCATGTGTAAGTAACTCAATGAAGAACTTAATACGTATTAAATATATATAACACATAAAATAATGAGCAAGCAATCAGATAACTCATGAGCAGGCATAACTAGTGCACCTGCAATCTGCTTACTTACACATTGTTTATGCTTTGTATTGTTAAAGAGACACTGAAGCGAACAAAAAAAGTATGATATAATGATTTGTATGTGTAGTACAGCTAAGAAATAAAACATTAGGAGCAGAGACATAAGTCTAATTGTTTCCAGTACAGGAAGAGTTAAGAAACTCCAGTTGTTATCTATGCAAAGAAGCCATTAAGCTCTAGGACTTTCAAAGTTGCCGAACTTGCTGTCTTCTGAAGTTTATTATCTCAGCTGTCAGTGAAGAATTTTCACACCCAAGGACAGGTCAATAGTTCACAAGACTGCTCTGCAAAAATCATTTAGAATGCTGAGTAGTGTGTAATGTGCAAATATTAGAGAATGATGCAATGTTATAAAACACACCATATAACTGAAAATAAAAATATGAGAATATTTTCTTTGCTACTAATCTTCTAGTAATTATCCGTACTACACAACCAATTCATTATATCGTATTTTTTTTTTTTTGCTTCAGTGTCTCTTTAACAGGCAATACGTTTTGAGTGGAAAGCTTTTACTCAAGTTTGTAAACTTTTTCTTGTATAAAATAGCTCAGGACGACTTTTTTTTTTTTAAGTTTATTTATTTATTTATTTATTTATTCTTCACGTCAGCAAAACACACATTCAATTAGCAAAGTTCAGCCACAGTCATAAAATCTCATCTATGTACATAACACTTTCATACCAGCTTAGAAAATGGTAAAAAGAGACAACTTACTCCATAATATGGTTATAGTATTATGCATGTAGATACATCATCTTAGTGTGTCACAAAGTAATTATAATAATTCTCACATTTGTATAGTGCTTTTTACTTGCTGGAGTCAAAGTGCTTGAGAGCTGCCGCCAGTAAGGGTGCGCTTAGTAAGCCACCCTGCAGTGTTTGGGAGTTTTGCTGAAGGACTCCTTACTAAGTAGATGCTGACTTACCTAATATGGAAAGCCAAGATATGAACCCTGGTCTCCTGTGTCGGAGGTGGAGCCTATAACCGGTACACTATCCAGCCACAAAGTGACAAAATTGTGTTGGAAAGTGTCACCACTTGAAAGAGAAAAAAAACTGGCCTAACATCTGGCGGCAAGCCGCTGCATTAAAGCATCATGCTGGAGCCTCTTGACGGCTCCAGGATGTTTTTTTTTTATATTTAAAGTTTTATTAGAACAGGTTCAGCACTTATACATACAGATCCAATATACATATAACAAAGGCATAATGTTAGAGGCACCCAGGGCAAAATGTCAATAGTGCACATTGTGATTAAAGAGGACAATTATCCAACATATGCTAATATACTATAATCAAAATAGTACCTAAGAATTTCAGGACGACTTATTGGCTCAGGGCCAGCTCTTGCTCATCTATCCCAAAGTTTGTACTAACGTGCAAATTCAATTCTAATAAAGAAGACTGGGGGCTGCTTGTGATTTTAAAAGCTCTTGCTAGTGGAATGTTATGGGAGATTTTTACAAAATCACATTGCTCCAGTGTGAAAACACACATAGGATTACATTAGCAAGAGCTTTTAAAATCACAAAGTGCTAAGAAAAGCACTTGTAGTGTGAACCAGTCCTTAAAGCTGACTTGAAGCAGAACTTGTAGACCCCTAGTTGCAACCTGTGTTTCTGTCAGCCACAGAGCACCCTCTAGTGGCTTGACAGGAGGAAAACTGTCACTGTTCAATCGTTTTGCTCCTGTGAGCCGTGGTGTCACATTGACCAGCTCCTGTTCCCAAGCTAGCTTCAGTAACAATCTACACGTGTAGATGAGGCAGCGATCCGGCGGCTCGATTAGCCACCAGATCGCCTCTTCTGCGCCCCCGCACGTACCCGCCGCGTCCCCGCTCGCCGCGAGTGCGCCGGATTCGATTCCCCGCTCGTCCCCGCTGGCGCCGCTTATCTTCCGCTCGATTCCCTGCCATTGTCCCCTCACGGGGAGCGAGCAGGGAATCGGCGGAAGCAAGATCCGTCCTGTCGGATCTTATCAATCGAGCCGCATCAGCGGCTCGATTGATAAGGAACATCGCGGCCGCATCTACGCGTGTAGATGCGACTTTAGACTAGCCCATTTCCTTATACGGTAGTCTCAATATTTTCTTTATTTTCAAAAGCTCTTTGTGAATGGCAGGTGCTCAGTCCAACTTCTAGAATAGTGTGCAAACAGGTAGAGCGGGTGGCCTGCATCTTTATATGGATCTTTTCCAGGGAGTGCTTTTGTAAAGAATACTTGAAATACTGAAAAACCCCATGAAGAGATGGACTAGTCAAAAACCTGTCTGTTCTGTCAGATTTTTACTAACTACTGTAAGTGACAGCAACATAGGAGATAAGTAATTTATAGTTCATTTACTATGGAAAAACACATCTTATTTATAAGTGTTTACATGTAGTTTAAGTTTATTTTATATCCCCACCCAATAGTAGGTCTTTAAAGAGAAACTCCAACCAAGAATTGAACTTTATCCCAATCAGTAGCTGATACCCCCTTTTACATGAGAAATCTAGTCCTTTTCACAAACAGACCATCAGGGGGCGCTGTATGGCTGATATTGTGGTGAAACCCCTCCCACAAAGAAATTTTGAGTAGGTACTCTTGGCAGTTTCCTGACTGTGAACCTTGCTGCATTGTGGGAAATAGCTGTTTACAGCTGTTTCCAACTGCCGAAAAAGCATGCAGCAGTTACATCACCTGCCAACAGTAAAAATGGCACCATGTAATAAATGTCAGAATGTAAATCAGGGATTTATAAGATTTTACAATGGGCAAAAACTGACTAAATCATTTATTCATAATTATTGTAAAAATGAAGCACCTTTTGTATTACATTATTTTCACTGGAGTTCCTCTTTAAGTATTAAAGTGGTCTGAAACTCTGACATAACATTCAATAAAAATGTGTTTTCCTACTTTTTATTACTCATGCAGTTATCATATTTGCTTTTGTGCACAAGTAATATTGTCTGTCTGCAAATTACAAGTTTTCAAAGTGTAGTTTAACTTGCCCTAAAAGCCGCCATTGCATTTTATTTCAACTGCTTTTTATTATATATTAAAATCTTCTAATGAGCTGTTCTGAACAGTGTGTGTCCCTGAAGCAGAGACAACTTCCCAGGGAGTATTTTTTTACTTGTTACACACAAATGTATCAACATTGGAATGTAAACAAAGATACTGTTATCTCCAGTCTGAATCAGTGTTGCCAACTCATCCCTTTAACCACTTCCCAACTGAGGGGTTTTACCCCCTGACCACCAGAGCAATTTTCACCTTTCAGCGCTCCTTCCATTCATTCGTCTATAATTTTATCATTACTTATCGCAATGAAATGAACTATATCTTGTTTTTTTCGCCACCAATTAGGCTTTCTTTAGGTGGGACATTATGCCAAGAATAATTTTATTCTAAATGTGTTTTAATGGGAAAATAGGAAAAAATGTGGGGAAAAAATTATTATTTTTCAGTTTTCGGCCTTTATAGTTTTTAAATAATGCATGCTACTGTAATTAAAACCCATTAAATGTATATGCCTATTTATCCCGGTTATAAAACCGTTTAAATTATGTCCCTATCACAATGTTTGCCGCCAATATTTTAGTTGGAAATAAAGGTGCATTTTTTTCAGTTTTGCGTCCATCCCTAATTACAAGCCCATAGTTTATAAAGTAACAGTGTTATACCCTCTTGACATAAATATTTAAAAAGTTCAGTCCCTAAGGTAACTATTTATGTATTTTTTTTAAATTGTAAATTTTTATTTATTTTTTTAATTACAAAAAAAAAAATTGGGGAGTGTGGGAGGTAAGGAGTTAATTTTTTGTGTAAAACAAGTTTATTTGTGTGTAAAAAATGGTTAGGATGTAGTTTTACTATTTGGCCACAAGATGGCACCATTACCAATTTGTTTCATACGACCTGCAAGCGTCCTTCTGGACTCTTGCAGGAAGTAGAAAGAGGCTGGGACTTTGTTATTTTTTCACAATGATCGGGCTGCTCAGCCGAGCGGCAGCAGATCATTGCGGGGCTGAGATCAACGAACGGGAATGGATTTTCCCGTTCATTGATCTCCGGGCGAGCGGGCGGCGGCGTGTTTACTAGCGGTGGGCGGCGTGTTTACGAGCGGGAGCGCGGACAGCGGCGGGAGTGCGCAGAGTACGGATTTCTCTGTCCCTGGGGGTGAAAGGATGGAAAAAGGGGCGGAGAAATCCGTACGCGCGGGGGTAAAGTGGTTAAATACGGACGCTTATGAATTATACATGTCTTGTGGCTAGTTAGATGCAGTTTAGGCACTGATTATCTGTAACAAGCCCCAGAACCTTTATAACTTAGATGTGTCAGTATTTAAAGGGAAGAGTTGGCAACCCTGGTCTGGATGCGGATTTGAAGCTAAATAGCAGGACAAAGTGCCAGTGGTGCTCAGATACCCCCAATCATGAATTTGTGTGATCACGAATTCGTCTCCACCCACTTACAAATTGATTCGTGATCATGATCATGAGTAGAAAGGGATATCTGACTCAAGTGCGTTTTTTAGTCAAATAACCGCATGTAATCACGAATCACAAGTGGTATTCATGATTAAAAACCCACTGACTTTAAAGGAGTTATCAGGCAAAAAATAATAAAACAAGTGCTACTTGTGGTGATTGACAGCGCCGCTCACGCAGGCGCAGTACAGGCTGACCTGGAGGTCGGCCTGACGTCATCGCCGGGGACCGGGATGGAGCTGCGGGCAGAGCTGTGGCGAGGGACATGCTGGGAGCTTGGGGCTGGAGGAAGCCCTGGGTAAGTAGCGCTTGTTTTATTATTTTTTGCCTGATAACTCCTTTAATGGTTATTGGCAAAGCACCCTTACATGCTAGAAACACCAAATTTGCCATATATGTTAAGAAAAACAGTGGGAACAAGAGGAATTTTTTTTCAAAAAGACCTTATAGTTTTTGATAAAATTGATTTTAAAGTTGGAAAAAATTATACATTTAAATGCGGTAAATACATTAACTGTCATTTACTGCGTTTAAATATATACTTTTTGCCTTTGAAACTTTAAAATCAATTTTCTCAAAAAACTATAAGGTCCCTTATACCCTATAGGTTGTCCTCTTATTCCCACTGTTATTCTTAACATATCCGGCAAATTTGGTGTTTCTAGCATGTAAGGGGGCTTTGCTATTAACCGCTAAAGTCGGCGGGTTTTTAATCACGAATACCGACTAGTGATCACAAATTGGGTAACGAGTGCAATCATTAGTGCATTCGTGATCAGCATTTGTGAACGAGAGCCGATCACTAATGCCGATTACGACCTCGTGATCGCAAAAAATGGCTCGTGATCACCAGTTACTCATGACCTTGTGATAAGCATCCCTGCAAAGTGCTTTGTTTAACAATTTCAGTGATGTTCTGCTACATTAGAGCAAAGTAGATATGCTGACTTTCAGGCCACTTTAATTGTCCAGTTTTGTAGGTTAATCATTTTTAAAGGCAACACAGTGTTCATCTTCAATGACCTCTCAGACTAAACTTCATGACGATATCCTTGTGCACTTGTCAGTTACACATAAAGGTGGCTATAGACTTAAAACTTTAATCAAATCTCCATTTATTTTAAAGCTAAGGAGAACCATTGACCAACATATCTGCAATATAAAAAAAATTTGCTGCTAGAAACTGTAATTCAAATGTACTGGGGAAAATCATCGTCTGAAAGTTTCCATCTAATTGATCGCTATGGGGAAAAAGCAGATAGTCCTTCCGTCATAAATTTTGATAAACATGGTCGCTTAGTGCAGTTTTCAATAAGTCCGGGATTGTTATTAAACAAGTGAAAGGTCCTATGGATGCCCATATACTAGAAGAATTGTGAGCTGCATGGAAAAATACAGAGTAGAAGGGGGCTGTTTATGTGCACACTGAAGCATGTTAATATTACAAAATAACTATCCAGGGAAATTGCAGTTGGGCAGATCTCTTGTTAACTGAGGCGATAAAAGAGATTGAAAGGTAGTCAGGCTGTCAGAGTGAAACGGGCTTTAAGTTGTGACAGAATAAAACATGTACTGGTCACTCCCGGCTGCATCGAAAGAGCTCGTCAGTTTCCATCAATAACCACAACAAGGCCGGTTGTGGGAATTGAAAAGCGTCAGACTCCTGATTTCTGGGAACTACAGAAGATGTAACATCTGTTGCGCTGTGGAACATACCCACGTCCATGTATGTTCCCTCACATGACATGAGAGGTATCCATCCATCCTATGCAACCAGGGTTTCTTGTTCTCAGCAGTATAGTGACATGGCAAGTAAAATATTAAAAACACATAACAATCCATGTGATATTTTTTATACGATTAATGGTGTAGTTCGAGACTCTTAAGGCCCTCCTGGGCCTGCAGCTCATGTTTTTTTTTTTTATCTGGGGGGAAAAAGATTCACATAACCACTATGTATCATGGCTTAAAGCAGCAGGGACAACCATACTATCCCAGGAACAAAAACATATATAAGTAGATAAATACTTGTTCTATATACAGTACATAACATGTGTATTGTACTGTTCATGCTTTGATTTCAATTTGAAAATATAAGGGCATGAAAAAAACTCACTTTCACCAAATGCAGTGAAATCCATGTGCATGTGAAAACACATTTTTACACCAATCAATCAATTACTGTATGGGCCTGTATGCAAAATACTTTTATTCCAAATGCACTGAAGTTACACAAAACAGAAAGCAAAAACGAAAGAAAGAAAGAAAGAAAGAAAGAAAGAAAGAAAGAAAGAAAGAAAGAAAGAAAGAAAGAAAGAAAGAAAGAAAGAAAGAAAGAAAGAAAGAAAGAAAGAAAGAAAGAAAGAAAACTCAATTTCAAGAAAAGATTTAAAAGTAAATTAGCACTCCCAACACTTCTGATAATTTCTATGCAAATGCTGTGCAAATGATTTCAAATTTCCATACAAACAGCTAGACTTCACTTACACAGACTGAAGAAAATTGCTGTTGTGCTCCTTCTAAAAAAAAAATCCAATGCTTCTGATAATTTCAATGCAAATGCTAAGCAAATGATTTAGGTTCCTTTTACACTGCATTGTTACCCTGTTTTACCACAGGGTGACGCAATGGCAATGCAAGTGAATGAGGCCATTTACGCTTACAGCATTGTGTCACAATGTGCTGGAAGTATCTAATCTACCGCAATCCCGACGCACAGCCTGCAGCACGTTACCACAAGCACCGCGCCTAATGCCTGGTGCTAGGGGTAATTGTCTATGGCGATGCAGGTAGTGTAAATGACAGATTGCAGTTTGTCGCGGAGCACATGCATGAACTGATGGTAATCCAAGTTCCTTCCTTCTTTCCTGCCCAGCAGTAAGTATATGGGCCAGTGCACACCAAAAACCACTAGCGGATCCGCAAACGCTAGCAGTTTTTGAAGAGGTTTTTCAGAGCGATTCTAGGCATGTTTAGAGAGATTTTCTAAACATGCCATGCGTTTTTAATATTTTGTTACAGTACAGCTGTAAATAAACATCTACTGTAACAAAAACACTTGGAAAACCGCTCTAGCGTTTTTCAGAGTAGTTTTCTACTTTCCTATATTTAACATTGAGACAGAATCACCTCAGAAATCAGCAAAAATGCTGCAGGACCCGAGTTTGCGTTTGGGGGAAAAATGAACCGCTTTGGTGTGCACCAGCCCATTCACTTTCATTAGCCAAATGGATTTCCCCCCGCAAGCGTTTTAAAATACGCTCAGAACCGCTCTTGGTGTGCAACAGCCCTGTCACTGAAGGGGGGCGGGACTATGCATTTGAGCCTATGATTAAGAGCTGAGATAGCTCGAAACATGTTAGCGTCTTGATGCATGTGCATACTTTTATACTGGATACGTCCTAAATAAACCTATAGTTTGGAATCCTGGACTGGTGCGGACCTTCTTGCTGTACATTTGAGCCTGTCGTCGCACTCTGCCACAGGGTCATATGAATGTAATTTTTTTTGCCTTGCGGTGGGATGTGGCAGAAGCATCTCATCACACCCCAACACAAAAAAAACCCTTACATTTTCTATCCAAACAGCTAGACTGCACATACCAGGCTGCAGAAACTGATTTCCTCAAACATTTTCAAGAAAGCTCTTATTTTCACGCAAATGTATATAATACAAAAATTCCTTTATATTTTCTTAAAAATATCAAGTCAGATGTTCATGCAAATTTACATGCAAAAAGTAATTTTATGAATATTTGAGTTCAACCCCACGATACACAGGTCTGACGATAGACTACTCTGGCACCCAAAATCCCATTCTGGGAGTAAACATGAGGTTGCTTAACTTTGTGAGGAGCCTAGAAATAACAGTAGTGATCAGCTGATCACCTCTGCATTCCCATATTCTTGCTGGTGTAGTTAAGTGCACTGAGCAGGAAGTAAAATTTAAGGAACCTCAAGCAACTTTCATAATTTTCCTGCAGAAAATGCATCAGTTATAGTGTAGTGGGGGAATGCACATCTAAATGGATATGAAAATGCCCTATTTCTCTTTCATAAACTTGGCCTGATCATATGCAGACTCTCTCATTTCCTCTCAGGATTTAACTGCAACCACGTGTCTCAGGATAGCTACAGATGATAGATGTAAAAGTCAGCAATACTCGACCTGCTGTTGTACAAATATGTGATTGGTGGATCCAGATGGATGCAAACTGTTGTTTGTTTGCATTTTCACAAAAAATAATAACAAAAAAAGTCAGCAATAAATATGTCTAAACTTATAAATGTAAATACTTTACATGTTTAGTATAAATTATAGTTACCTTGGATATATTAGAGGAGCTCAAGAAAAATATTTTTATGTGAACGTGCTATTCCTCATTCTACCAGTAAACTTATATATTTGTTGAATTTATCTAGTTAACCACAATGGCATTCTATTTCCCCAGGATTTCCTTGCAAAAAGTGGTACAATTAATTTTCAGAACCTTTTTTTCCTGTAACTTACCAAAATGAGTCAAGCAAGAGTTTAGCATACATTAAAAAAAAATAATAAAAGTGTGTCAAAAAATAAAATAAAATGTATTAATGACAAACAGAAATAGCTTGCATTTTTAATCAATGCAGAAAATGCAGAAATAAATATTTGAAGGCAGAAAAAAAATACAGTACAGAGGTTTACTCCTAAAACACCTCCTTTGTGTGGTACACTTTGAAGCAAGGGATTGCACAAAGTGCCACATCGCCATCCGGGCAATAAGTGCTTGACTCCTTGCGCATTTTTTTCCTGTCAGGGCCTTTTTTGGAGCAGCAGACCGCACACCTTTTTGTAGGTTGTAGCTTGTTTGCGGTCGGTGGAAAATATTCCACAAAGTGGCGTCCAGTCAGTCTCTCCGGATTTACAATATAGGACGCTCTGCGCCCCAATCTACTTGACTCTGGTGGGGGGTGTTTCAGATAGATTTTTTCTCATAACTGCCACACAAAATCATGATGCACAACAGACCTGTCACTATTTTTTTTTAAATTCCAAAGGCCTTGTTCAAGGAGGTTCTTTTTGCTGTCTGTGGACAGACAAATTAAAAGGTCATGGCCGCATCAGCCCTGTCCACACCTCCCATTGTGTGGTTATAGTCCAACACCGCTTGGGGCTTGTCCACCTCCCTGCTACCTCTGGTAGTGGTGTGCACAGTAGCAGCGTTGTGCACGGTGCTGAGGATGCACACGTCCCGTTTGTCCTTCCACCACAGAGCCATCATTTTCGCCTTCTACCAGGCAACAACCTCACCTTTCTTTAGCTTCCTGGCAGAAAAGGCCGGTGGCATTTGGCGTCGGTTGGCCTTCACCGTGCCATAAGCTTCCGTCTTGTGCTGGATCAGGTGGTCGTACAGTTCTGGGGAGGTATAAAAGTTGTCCGTGGTAAGACAATACCCCTGATCCAGCAACGGCTCGATGAGAGTGAGCACGGATGAGGTAGCCAACCCATACTCACTGTACTGGGGACCAAACTTCGTGCCTTTGCTCGTGTACACAATGGAATTCCAGATGTATCCGGACTTGGCCTCAGAAAGCATGAAGGACTTGATCCTAAAGTGGGCTCTTGTAGATGCCATGAGACTTTCGTCCATGGTGACGTCTCGATCTGGTATGTAGGCATCCTGGAAATTGCCGACAATCAGCTGGTAGATGTCCCAGATCTTCTTCAGCTTGGGTGCGGGATGGGTGGCCTCATTGAAGTCCTCGTTGTTGGAGAAGTGCAGATACTTCATGATGAGGGTGTAGCGGTACTCCAGCATCACACACCCAAAGAATGAAGTGGCAATCATCCGGTTTGTGGACCAGTACCACTTCTGCAGTGGTTTCCCCACCACTCCCTGGAGGAAGATGAGACCCAGGAACAATCAGATTCATCCCTGGTGACAGGGTCCCACCTCCTGCTCCTGGACAACCTGCTTAGAGGAGCACCCTGCTGCTGCGCTGCGTAGCGCTTGGTCTCCTCTACAATCCTCTGGATGACATCCTCGGTCAGGAGAGCTCCAGGTAGGCCAGCGGGTTGTGGTCACAGTCGCACTTCTGCCCAGGTACCCCAGTGAAAGGGAACCTGGGTGGCGGTGCTTGCGCCAGACTCTCCAGCTCACACCACGTGCGCACAACAACTGGCTCCTCTGTGTCGCAGTCACTCGTGGCCTCGGTCTCTGATGACAGGTCCCCAGGAACGTCACTGTTGGTAGATTCCTCAGCCACAGACTCGACATCACTGCCGCTATCCTCCAAGACAGACACCTCCGGAAGGTCGAGGCCATGACCCTAAGCAGGATGCAGGGTCGGCCAAAGGTGAAAGGTCAGTGACAAAAAAAAAACTCTGCAGCAAATACAAACACACAGAGATTACAGCAGTCTTTATAAAGACTATACCGTAACACTGTATGAAGCAAAGGCAGAACATCACTATCAAAGCACAGAAATCACAAGAGTTAGCTGACAAGCAGACTAGCAATTGGACACTGGTGACTCTGAAAGAGGAAGAAAAAGTAACAGCCCAGCCCTTTTATACTGTGTACAGGTGTTTTGCTTACAACTTTGAATTACTGTAAACTGATTGGATTACTGTGCTTGGGGAATGTTGTCATTTTGTGATGTAAATCATGTGCCGGCCAGCAGGGGGTGCATGATCCGCATCAGAGGAAGGAACTTGGCATCACCATCTTGCTATGGTGGAAATCTGGCCGCAAGGAGACACAGGGAGACCGGGAGGGAGAAGGAGACAGCCCACAGACCATACAGAAGCCATGGGATGCAGCGGACGCACCGCCGATCGCAGCGGTGAGTCCCTGGCACTACATGATGAGCTCAGCTCATCCATACCGCCAGGGTGGTTAACAGTTTTTTGGTACTCCTCCTGGTGATGTTTTGCCATCATTATTTTATGACCATAAAGTAAAGGGTAAGGAGAAATGGGGAAAACTTTATCTGGCTATTATGTGTTAAAATAAGTAAAACATTAAAAATGAGTTTAAGTAAAAACACTTACCTCCTGTAAAGATCAGTCTATAAATATACATTTAGGTCCATAAATATTAGGACAAAGACTAGTTTTGGTTCCGTACATATTTACCACAATGAATTTTAAATGAAACAACTCAGATGCAGTTGAAGTGTGGACTTTCAGCTTTAATTCAGTGTAGTGAGCAAAATTATTGCATGAAAATGTGAGGCAACGAAAGTTTTTTTTTAACACTGCTAAGTGGGGTTTGCTTTCCTAAAACAGAAGGAATTTGCCATCATTCAGCTTAAAGTGAACATCTGTGGTTACCCACAATGCACCGCTACTGAATATGCAAATTATCTCTATGCCCCAGATGCCAAGCTTGCATCCAGAACCGCTGGTGTCTAGAAAGCCTATAGCTTTCAATTTTACAGAGCCATACCAACCCCACATGCAGACAGCCTGTTTTGGACTTTTGGTCCTCTTCAGTGCATGGCAGGGATTGATATGGCTCTATGGGATAGGGCTTGGACCAGTACAACACAGTAACCAACCAAGCAGCTCGGAGTGACCCAAAACCAGCATTGTGGGTAACCACAGATGTTCACTTTAAGCTGATTTATTGCAAATTCCTTCTGTTGTAGGAAGGCAAACTACACTTAGCATTGCTTTTTAGTAGGAGGGCTTTTTGGTCTCTTTTAGTCCCCTATACCCTCCTTGTGGTTTTGGGTTACCCCGAGCTGCTTGGTTACTGTGTTTTTTTAACATAATCCCTTACTTTGCATGGGCTCAAAAGTAATTGGACAATCAACTTAAAGGTTATTTCATGGGCAGGTGTCACCCGTTGTTAAGTCATTACCAATTGAGCAGATAAAAGGCCTAGAGTTGATATGCAGTGTGATACTTGCATGTGGGAGATTTTGCTGTGAACAGACAATCCAAATGTTTATGGACCTAACAGTAGTAGAAAAAGCTTTACTAGCACAATGGACGATGCATTTCGTGAGGCTTATGCACACTTTATCAGGAATTGTGTAAAATAATGAAATGAAATTGTATAATTATTACATTTGCATTTAGCTCTTAATAAATCAAAATAACATTAACATCTTGATATCTAAAGCACTGACTACCTGTGCGAGACTCACCATTGTGAGATTTTGTACAAAACAATATTAGTAGTAAAAAGAAATAAATACATTATTTTGAGTATTTTCTGAGTTTCTGGTGGCTTAAAAGGCATTTTATTGACAAGTTTAAAAATATCACCTAGGAGAAAACTCAGGTGAAAAAGTGAATTGCATACGGGCCAGTGTCTCTTCTCTAATTTTCTAATATCACCATTGAGTACACTCACACACACACGCTCACACAAACAGTTTGTATTAACTATAACAAACAATTAACAAAATAAAAACGCATTTAAAGATGTATTAATATTAAAGCTAATGTAAAGAAAAAAAATCAATGAATTTCCATACTCCTAAATTACTCTTTGAAGGCATTAAACTTGCGGTCCCATAAGTGATAGATTCTTTACCTCTTTTATACCTTATAAGAGGGCTGTTGGGTCCAGGCCTTATTAATACCCTGTGCCTAATGTAGGAGGTCATGTCATGGACTGCCTTGGTGCTGTGACTAATCTGACAATCTGGAACTGGGAGGAGTCAAAGAGTCATGTGACCACAACTTCAAAAATATATTTTATAAGCATTTTTTTTAACCTTGCTGCTGGTTTACCAGGAACTGATACATTCACACTGGCCACGAGAGAAAGGTGTCAGCAGTGGTGGCTCCAGCTTCAAATTTTGGGGTGGAGCCCATTTCAGTGATCAAAATTAATGTTTGTATTGCAAGCATTAAGTATTTGTTACGTAATTCAGGTGATAAAATGAAAGTTAACTAGTTCCGCAATGATACTGTAGGTACCAAATGATGGTGCTATTATTGGAAATAAGAAGCCTAAAAGACAAATCCTTCCAACCCCCAACCTGTGCTTCATGACTCTACAAGGGAAGGGGAAAAGGCAGAAGGGAGAGAAACATGGAGAGTATTCTACAGACCCTATCCTGATCACTGTATGCTGCTGAAGCCTGGAAAAAGTTAACTATATGTTAATGAGCATGGGGGGCACTCAGGAAGGGCACAGTGATTCCCAGGGGAGGCCAGTGCCCCAGCGTGCCCCAGTGTAGCGCCACCCATGGGTGTCAAAACACACAGTGCATTGCATCTTGCTGCTTGTGGGACTGTATAGCCATAGAGTAATCAGAATATCCATGCTGAGTCTTGTCCACTGCTGAACACACCTACACAAGGCATGTGTTGATCACCACTGGACCATGGAGCAATGGACAAACGTGACCTTATCTGCTGAATCACTGTTTATTTTTATTTTTTTTAGATCAGGGTTTCACAACTCAGTCCTCAAATACCCCCAATAGTGCATGTTTAGTGTAAATCCACAGAGGAAGTTTCTGAGCTCTACTGAGACGGTGATTACATCTCCTGCGAATGTTTATGGTTTTCTGCAAAATATGCACTGTTGGCGGGACTTGAGGAGTAACCCTGTTTGAGAACATGTGAATATTACTTTGACATGTACCATCTAATTAACCACTTCCTGATCCCAACCGCCCAGTCGCCCACAGGCAGCAGAAAGTGCACATACGTATGCACGCATGCATGGGTAGTGTGCCCCCGCACGGCAACCGCTGGTGTGTTGCGATCCTTTCTCCTGAAAAACAGATCCTATTTAAACGTCTGTTTTGCGCTGAAAAGTGCAAAAAACTTACATTTTAAAATGTCTGTTTTGCAGGAAGTGGTTAAAGATTGTTACAGGCCACATACACTTCTTCATGGTAATGGTTTTTCCTTATGACAAAGGACTTAAAAGATTGTCTGCCAAGGTCCTGGCTAGTGGCTACAGACACCAAAGGAAACCTTCAGAGGTCTTGTGAAGTGTATATATATACTGTATATGTATATATATATATATATATATATATATATATATATATATATACTGGATATGTATGTATGTATATATATATATATATATATATATATATATATATATATATATATATATATATATATATATATGTACGTATATATATATATATTTATATATATATATATTAGCTGATGGCCCAACGTTGCCCGGGTACGTATTTTTTCTAACCCACACAACTACTCAATTACTCAATGACCTAGTTTTTGAGCTTTGTGGTCTTCGGGATCAATAATTTGCATTGAAATGAAACAAATCTGGTTAGCTGTGACACCACCTTTTCTGAATTTGAATCCCAGTCACCCAATGACCAACTGTATCAGGTTTGAGGCTTGTGCCATTAACAGTTCAAGAATGGCAGCAATGAAATATTACCTTTGAAAAGCAATAGGTGAATTTTAATTGGCTTTTGTAGGCTCCACCCACTTTTCTGAATATTAATCTCAGTCACCCAGTGACCAGCTGTGCAAAGTTTGAGAACCCTACCATTAACAGTGTAAGAATGGCTGCAGTTTACATTTTCCCAGTAAAATGTGGCCACTTTTTCTAACCCTAACGCACAATTACTCAATTACTCAATGACCAAGTTTGTGAGCTTAGTGGTCTTTGGCATCAGTAATTTGCATTGAAATGAAACAAATCTGATTGGCTGTTTGTGGTTCCACCCCTTTTTAAATTTCAACCCCAGTCACCTAATGACCAACTGCACCAGGTTTGAGGCTTGTGCCATTAACAGTGCAAGAATGGCAGCAATTATATATTCCCCTTAAAAATTAATAGGTGAATTTTGATTGGCTTTTGTAGGCTCCACTCCCATTTTTCTGAATATTTATCCCAGTCCCACAGTGACCAACTGTGCAAAGTTTGAGAACCCATTAACCATTAACAGTGTACAAATGACTGCAGTAAACATTTTCCAGTGAAATTTTGTATTTGTCTCCACCCACTGATGACCCAGAATTGTCTGGTTATATATGTGGCTGGTGTTGGCTGCGCCCACTTTTTCTAATCCTAGCACACAATTACTCAATGATTAACCTATTTTGGTTCCTGGACGTAGAAACTACGTCCAGGAACCATGCGCGCTACCGCGCGCTCCCGCGGCCGATCACGCGCGTGCACGCGCACTCCCGGCCGCGGATTCGGTAGTCACAGAATCAATGTATCGGGCTATGGTGCCTGATCACTGATTCCTCTCCCCCGCTGAAAAAGCGACAGCTTCTCTCGGAAGCTGTGCTTTTTCTGGCCGTTGCCTCCCCTCTGCGTCACTCTAAGCGTGTGTTACGCTTAGAGTGACGTCATGTAAACAAACTCATGGCCATCTTGTGGCCAAAAAATAAAACTACAACTACAAGTAAAAAAAATTAAAAACCACACACAATTACATTATAAAACTATACTTTACATCCCACCCTCCCAAAAATACCCAAATAAAATGTTTAATATAGAAAAAAAAAACATTACAATAAAAAAACAACAACATGTAAATATTTACCTAAGGGTCTAAACTTTTTAAACATCAATGTAAAGATGAAATATTTCTATATTTTTTTTATTTTAAACTTAGAAATAGTGATAGATGCAAAACGGAAAAAATGCACCTTTATTTCCAAATAAAATATTGTCGCCATACATTGTGATAGGGACATAATTTTAACGGTGTAATAACCGAGACATATGGACAAATACAATACGTGAGTTTTAATTATGGAGGCATGTATTATTTTAAAACTATAATGGCTGAAAACTGAGAAATAATGAATTTTTCCGTTTTTTTCTTATTTTTCCTGTTAAAATGCATTTACAGTAAAGTGGCTCTTAGCAAAATGTACCCCCCAAAGAAAGCCTAATTGGTGGTGGAAAAAACAAGATATAGATCAGTTCATTGTGATAAGTAGTGATAAAGTTATAGGCTAATGAATGGGAGGTGAACATTTCTCAAGTGAAAACGACGGAACGCGAATGGGTTAGGTTTGTAAGCTTTGCGGTCTTTGGCATCAATAATTTGCATTGAAATGAAACAAATCTGATTGGCTGTTTGTGGCCCCACCCCCTTTTCTGAATTTGAACACCAGTCACCCAATGACCAACTGTACTAGGAGTGAGGCTTGTGCCATTAACAGTGCAAGAATGGCAGCAATGTAAATATTCCCCTTGAAAATCAATAGGTGAATTTTGATTGTTTTTATAGGCTCCACCTACTTTTCTGAATACTAACTCCAGTCACCCAGTGACCAACTGTGCAAAGCTTGAGAACCCTGCCATTAACAGTGTAAGAATGGCTGCCGTTTACATTTGCACAGAGAAATTTGTATTTGTCCATGCCCACTTTTTGGTTATGGGAATAAAAAGTATCCTACATGTTATTCGAGGTAATGTACTATGTGTGTGCCAAATTTCATTCAAATCCGTTCAGCCATTTTTGCATGATCGAGTAACAAACATCCAAACTTTCCCATTTATAATATTAGTAGGATAATATATATATATATATATATATATATATATATATATATATATATATATATATATATATATATATATATATATATATATATATATATATATATATATATATACCCACACACACACACACACACACACGTATTGTGCAGTAATTCTTGCAGATTTAAGTTATTGCCTCGAAGAAAAAAAAGTAACAAATATTGTATGTATAGGTATTACAAGCCAGGAGCTATTTTTATTTAATTACTGGTAGTGCAAGATGTTTAGTATGATTAAGATTCACGCGTATCATTTGAGAGGTAAATTACACTTTGTAGCAGACTGAACACAAGGAAGTCCCCTGTGTACTCATCATCCTATATTGAACTAGGCATAAAAATCGTTCTTTGCCTGAACTTTGTACACACCAATGCACATCATGTGCATATAATTAATGTGTGCAGAAGTACAGTGTCAGCATTTTGCAGGAACAACACACTATGGGCTTGATTTACTAACCAGCGCTAAGCCGGTTAGTGTGCCTTATCTGAGGTTAGTGTGCCTTATCTGAACTTAGTGCCCCTTAAGTAGCTTTGTGCACTCTAAAAGATGCACAAAGCTACATCGCGCACTGCACGATAACGTCGCACCCGCTATACTGTACATGATGCGACCTTAAAGAGAAACTCCAACCTAGAATTGAACTTTATCCCAATCAGTAGCTGATACCCCCTTTTACATGAGAAATATAATGCTTTTCACAAACAGACCATCAGGGGGCGCTGTATGACTGATTTTGTGCTGAAACCCCTCCCACAAGAAGCTCTGAGGACCGCGGTACTCTGGGCAAACTGCCACAATGTAACAATGTTCACAGACAGGAAATAGCTGTTTACAGCTGTCTCTAACAGCCAAAACAGCTAGGAGCAGCTACATAACCTGCCCACAGTAAAAATATCACCATGTAATAAATGTCAGAATGTAAATCGGGGAGAGGAAAGATTTTACAATGAGCAAACACTGACTAAATCATTTATACATAATTATGGTAAAAAATGAAGCACTTTTTTTACTACATTATTTTCACTGGAGTTCCTCTTTAAGGTCGCATAGGATGCGACCTAAACGGCTCATCAGTGCACCGTTATTCCCGCATCCTATGCAACCTTATGGTAGCATCATATACAGTATAGCGGGTGTGACGTTATTGTCACACCACGCGCAAAGATCGATGCATTACGATGTCGCTTTGTGCATCTTTTAGTGTGCACAAAGCTACTTAAGGGGCACTAAGTTCAGATAAGGCACACTAACCTCAGATAAGGCACACTAACCTCAGATAAGGCACACTAACCTCAGATAAGGTTAGCGCTGTAGTTTGTGCCCACTAAGTGATAAGGCACACTAACCGGCTTAGTGCCGGTTAGTGAATCAAGGCCTATATGTACTACAACATAAGTAAATATGTTGCAGAGTTAGACCGCTTGACTCCAGAAATCACGACACACTCTACACTAAGGGCCCTTTTCCATTAGCAGTCGCTAGCGTTCACGCTGAACGCTAGCGATTGCTGAATCGCAAAAGTACAAAAATTTGCGGCGATTTCCCGACATTTGCGGTCGCAATTTTGCTGTGCTATGCACTGCATAGCAAAATCGCGGCAATAATCGTTCCGCCGCGCGTTCGCGTTCCTGTAAAAAACGAATCGCGGTAGTGGAAATGACCTACCGCGATTCCTATGTTAAAAAGCAAACCGTAGCGATTGTAAAATCGCTAGCGGTTTGCGACTTTCCGATTCAGCCAGCTTAGGGCCCTTTTCCACTAGCGCGTTTGCGCTGGCTGAATCGGAAAGTCGCAAACCGCTAGCGATTTTACAATCGCTACGGTTTGCTTTTATGGTGTATTTCCGTGGAAATTTCCGCTACCGCTTACCGCACTACAAATCCTCATTCTGTGGTTGGCTGATTGATCCTGAGTCTTCTGATTGGCTTAAAACTACAAACTATTGGTATAGCAGAAATTTACGCGATTTCCGACGAATTCCGCATGCTAATTTCCGCGTTCCATATTCCGATGCGGAAATGTGATTACCGATCGGAAATGCAGACATTTTTGTTCTGCAGAATGGGAATGAGCTTCCCTACTAATAACCAAACATGTTAGCCTCTGATTGAAAGGCTCTGAGTGTTTCATAGGTGAGGGGAGCCTTTATCTGCTCATCTGCCAAACTTGTCTCATATCTAGTATGCTGTTTTTATGGTCTAACAAAATATTGTGCATTCTTTTTCTTCTGGGGTCTTGAGTTCACTTCCACAAAGGCAACTGATGATTTAATTATCTTCCTCCCATACTGGCCCCATCTGTGTTTATGACCTCTTCAGACAGAGCACAAAATACGACAGGTTCTCTGCACAGGAACTATTGTGAATGGTTCACATGTAGGGATGCTCATTCGGATTTCACGGAAATGCAATTTCTGCATTTCTGATCACAAATACGCATTTCCGCATCGCAACGCGGAAATACTAGTTCGGTACGCAAATTTTCCGCAGTCACTGTGGTAATATCCGCGGAAAATCCGCTTATCAATATGTGGTAATTTTAAGCTAATCAGAAGACTGAGAATCAATAAACCAATCAGAGAATGCAGATTTAGGTGGAAATTTTAGCAGAAAATCCACCTTACCGATATTCGGTAATTTAAAGGACCTCGGTCGCGGAAATCTTAAATTTTAAAATGTATGAAATCATATACAAATAAGAAGTACGTTTCTTCCAGAGTAAAAATGAGCCAAAAATTACTTTTCTCTTATGTTGCTGTCACTTACAGTAAGTAGTAGAAGTCTGACATTATCAACAGATTTTGGACTAGTCCAGGCATGGGCAAACTTGGCCCTCCAGCTGTTAAGGAACTACAAGTCCCACAATGCATCACAGGAGTCTGACAGCCACAGTCATGACTCATAAAGGCAAATGCATTGTGGGACTTGTAGTTCCGTAACAGCTGGAGGGCCGAGTTTGCCCATGCCTGGTCTAGCCCATCTTCTCATGGGGGGTTCTCAGAGTTTCCTTTTTCTGTAAAAGCACTTAGTGAATGGTAGTTGCTCCATCCAACTGCCCAAAAAAAAATGTGCAGCGAGCAGGGAGGCTGGCCAGCATCTTTGTATAAGAGTTTTTCAGGGAATGTTTTTATAAAGAATAAAGGGCGTACTTAGAATTCCCCAATGTGGTTTTTCACGGAGCTCCGTTTATTGATATTCAGTAATTTTAAGCCAATCAGTAGACTTAGAATGAATCAGATAATCAGAGAATGCGGAAATTTCCATGGAAATTTTTGGCGGAAATCCACAGCGGTATGCGGAAATACACAGAAGGCAGAAACCAGTGATTGGTATTGGCGGAAAGCAAAATTTCCGTTGAATTGAAAATCATCATTTCCGACAATCCCTATAATCATATGTACTCTATAAGGCACAGTGGGATGCAAACTTTATTTATGGGAAATAAATTCTTTCATACAATAATAATTCTTCACTTACTGCTTTTTTTTATTTATTTATTTATTTTTATTATTGCTACCTCGAGAGTTGAAGGAACAATTTTGAGCCAAATACGTGTTTGCTGAAATCGAACCCCCAATTTTCATTTTACCGGGCCGAGGCGCAGGGATGCCAGCAAGAACCATGCTGAACTTATGATATTTTCATATAACAGGACAAATAAAATACCAGATGATTCATTCACCTTTTCCAAATGCTAGAGGGCTCAATTGTCATCTAATTTCTCCTTTTTTTTTTCTTTTGCGCAGAAAAATGTAAATATAGTAGAACATTTTATTATGTTAATATGAATATTCACAGGGAATGAAGAGAACTGATTTGTTATTCAAGGTACAGTAGCTATTACATGATTCTGAATATCTATTGCCTCCCTGGAGTCCAACTAAATTAAAAAGTAGCTGTTTCACAGGAAAACTTGTGGCATTGCATGTTCTCCTGCCCCTCCCCCACACTTCTTACTAATTTATCGCCTAAGCGTATGTACTCAGAATCAGTCAACGTTTTATTCAAGGGTTGTCTGACTTACTGTTTTTTTCTAGCAAGATACTAAGAGCTGTTATCATTTTATATGTAGCCATCAACAAAACTTAAAGACACGCTGCCAATACATACAAACTTTTTAGACCCATGCAGCACAGCACAACGCACCCGTCAGACAGCTTGTGATTGCGCAGTAACGTCGACCAGGTGTGGTTCAGCTTTTTCCGCCAAAGCTTGTTCGGGTCCGTGCTACTTCACCTGTGCGAGACATTGACAAGCCCATGTCGATGGTTTTGGGGCAGGGAAAGCGCTGGATCAGCCGGCAGAGGAACCAGGGCTGCCCCCTCTCCCGAGGTGAGTACTAGATTGGTGCACTTTTTTTTCTCACATAATTCCTTTAAAGGACAACTGACGTGAGAAGAATATGGTGGTTGCCATATTTATTTATTATTAAACAATACCAGTTGCCTGGCAGCCCTGCTGATCTATTTGGCTGCAGTAGCATCATAACACCAGAAACAAGCATGCAGCTAATCATTTCAGAAACATCTGATCAGCATAGGCTTGTTGGGTATGGCTAAAAGTATTAGAGGCAGAGGATCAGCAGGATAGCCAGGCAACTGGTATTGCTTAAAAGGAAATAAATGTGGCAGCCTCCGTATCTTTCTTGCTTCAGTTGTCCTTTAAGTCCAAAATAAGAATATGGGACTCCAGGAAAGGCTTTCTGCTCTTTGCCAATAATCATATGGCAATAATAATAATCAGTAATAATCATACCAGCTGTACTTTTGCCATCAGAGCCGGATCATCCACAAGGCAACCCTAGGCAGTTGCCGAGGGCCCGGAGAAGGTCTAGGGGCCGAGTAGATGCTACTCCCACCATATTTTACTAAAAAAGCTATGTGACAATCAGCAGTAGGAAAAAAACTGCTAATTTGCCTAAGGCCCCATTTCATCTGACTCCTTTTCTGATTGTCAAGGTTCAAATAAGTACAGATTGGACTTTTACTAAATTGTATGGAATCACATCCAGCTGCAAACTGAATAGGAAAGCTAACTTTTAACAAGATTAAAATACAAAATAGCCTGTGCAAATTTCTTTTTTTTTTTTTTTTTTTTTACAAAAGTAGAATTACACTTTGGTACAGAAGTAAGGAGAGACGGGCATCTCGGTGCAGAGTAAACCATTAGCACATTTGAAGGGCATTCTCAGCTTAGCTGATCTTTACCCATAATCAATATTCTGCCTTTCAGAAGAAGCACCTTCTGTAAACTCCCCGATATAATAAAGCCTGGATTTGATTTGGCATGTATTTACACCAAGTTGACATTTTCAGAAGAAACTATTAAAATCCCCTAATCCTAAAATGATTCGCCCGCAGCTTTACAGAATTTATTGTTATTATTGTTTTTGATTTGAAATGTTACGAAATGTTAGGAGAAGTTACTGTCACAATAGATGCTCTATCTAATTAATTTAGAAAATGCCTACAGAAAGCCACCTGGACCAGCTACCGATCCCAAATTAAGGGTTTTTTAGAAGCTATGGTACAAAAATAATTCCTGTAACTTGAATCTCATTCTACCGTGTTTTTGGCATTCTACTGGAATTAGGAAGATCCCTTGGGAGAGTTACACAGGTGTCTGGAGCATACATACAATGTACGCTGTAATGTTCCTACTAGATGTTAGTCATTGCAGGGATTGATATGAATGAATCTGTATATAGTAAAACAGTGAAGAGTTAATTCTGATCTCAAACTACATACAGTATATTTAAAGGACAACTGTAGTGGGAAGAACATGAAGGCCGCCATATTTATTTCCTTTTAAGCAATACTAGTTGCTTGGCAGCCCTGCTGATCTATTTGGCTGCAGTAGTGTCTAAATAACACCAGAAACAAGCATGCTGCTAATCATGTCAGGTCTGACAATAATGTCAGAAACACCTGAACTGCTGCATGCTTGTTCAGGGTCTATGGCTAAAAGCATTAGAGGCAGAGGATAACAAACAGGATAGCTAGGAAACTTGCTTATAAGGAAATAAATATGGCAGCCTACATCTCTCTCTCGCTTCAGTTGTCCTTTAAGTAATTGAATGTTATTTTATACTGTAGGTGAGACAACGCTGTCCAATTAATTATCTGTAAGCCTGTTAAACGATTACAATTACAGAGGATAAGCATGGCTGCCAGGCAACTGGTATTGCTTAAAGGAAATAAATATGACAGCCTCCATATTCTTCTTACTACAATGTTCCTTTAATCATCAAAATTTGAATACATTTTAGAAGTGAAATTGAAAAATTGAAATCAACCTGAGCTGAAATTATCCAGGAAAAGGTTGAGGGTGTTTTACTCGTATTATTTGTGTTTCAGTGGAGATGCAATACTCCTGCTGCCTAGGTAGATTAAAGAGTACTGGACCCAGTACTGACCCCTGTGGGCCCCACTGCTAACAGTCATCCATTCTGAATATGATCCATGGAACACTACTTTGTGTGTACTACACAGTTGCTTATATATGTACACAGATTCTTCCCTCGTCCTTGCTCCTTTGACTTCTGCACCAGACTGTTGTGGGGAACCGTATCGAAAGCCTTTGCAAAGTCCAAGGTTGCCTCATCTACAGCATTCCATATATCCATATTAGCATTCGCCACCTCATAAAAGCCGATCAAGTTATTTAAACATGACCTGTTGGTGGGCGGGGGGGGGGGTAGTGGAAGTGCACAAGGCTGCGGGCGCATGCGCACATATTAAAAGGACAGATATATATATATATATATATATATATATATATATATATACACATATATATATATATATATATATATATATATATATATATATATATATATATATATATATACATACAGTATATACACATTTTCCTCCTCTCTCTTTCACAATTAACTTGTGAAATTCAAACCCAGCTGCATGGTACACATCCTAACATACTTCATTTAATATCTTCAAATATATATGGAACATAATTGAGTGTGATCTGCCTCTTTGAAAGTCCTTAATTTTATGTTAGAGACTTTTGAGCCCCTAAACTTCAGTTAAACACTAAGGTGTCATTACTAATCAGTGTCCATTGTTCACAGGCCTCTAAGCAATGCCTGCTGTTACCAGTAGTTATAACCTGCTCAATTTAATCTAATTTTCCGTTGGCCTGCGGTAGTAATGGGAGCAACTGAGGTCCTTCATACGGTTTTTCCCTACGTTGTTTCTCTAGTCGCTCTCAGGGAAAGCTGTCCAAAGCGTTGCATGAAACCTCAACATATATTTTACATCACACCAAGGAGAATTACAAGTCACAAAATCAAAGCATTTGTTTTTTTGCAATGGATTTGATTTTTAAAGTTTATCTAAATTGTTGTGAATATCTCATCTGCAGTAGTTTGTACAGGTTAAACTCAAAAAATTAGAACATCATGCAAAAGTAAATTTATTTAGTAATTCAACTTAAAACTAATATATGAAATGGGAACCTTTGCAGGTGTTTTGGATTCATTAGCTGATTACAGTCTGACCCTGTAGGCTGGATTCATTAAGCTGCACTGTTTAAGTGAAACTGTGTCAGGTATAAAATAAAAAATCAATTCTTTATTATATCTGGTAAACAAGTAATTGAGATGTTAACCAGGCAATCCAAAATTTAAAATCACTATTACTTTCCTTGTTAATAAATTATCATTCCTCAGTTTACCTGACTCTTATTTGGTACACACAAAATTTGGTACACAAAAAGGAAGTTGCAGGGCATGCTGAGTTGTTGTTCTTTGCTACTCTACTTCCCCGCAGATTTAATTAATGAAGCCTGATTGACCGAAGCCACTTTACCTCCTGTTTTCCCCTCCCACACCTCTGCTACTCTCTGATTGGCCGATATTTCTCATGCTGAGAGACAATGCACTTTCTATAGTGAAGGGCAGGCAATGCATACACAAACAGGCAGAGGAGAATAAGGGAGGAAATGACATCAAGGTTGGCTTCAAAATAGCCACAGTTAAAATGAGAAATGCTAAGAAGGATTTTCTCTTTTTTTACTGTAGAAAATCACTAAAATCAAAACGCGGACAGTGCAATACATATGTTATGTAAGTAGAGCAAGTATTTATCTATTTATATATGTGTTGTTTTTTTCTGAGATAGGATGGCTGACAGCTCCTTTTTAAGCAGCGCACCTTAATGTGAAGGAGTGGCCACTGATGCACGCCATACATCGCAGCACTCGCTGCTATGTAAGGAGAGTGCCTTCCTTAGGAGCGTGCCTTACTTAGATAGGAGTGTGCCTTCCTTAGGTGCGTGCCTTACTTAGATAGGAGCGTGCCTTCCTTAGGTGCGTGCCTTACTTAGATAGGAGGTGCCTTCCTTAGGTGCATGCCTTACTTAGATAGGAGCGTGCCTTCATATACATAGTTACTATGTGTAGGAAGTCACGCTCCCATCTAAGAAAGGCACACCCCTATCTAAGTAAGGCACGCAGCACGCTCCTAAGGAAGGCACGCTCCTTACATACAGTAGCAGCGAGCGCTGCTATGTAAGGCATGCATTCGCGGCCGCTCATTCACATTAAGGTGTGCTGCTTTAGCAGTGCAGCTTAATGAATCAAGCCCAATGAGCCTAGAATATTGAACATTTTAACAATACTCTAAATGTCTGAGATTTTGATTTTGGGGTTCTCATAAGCTGTAAGCCATAATCATCAAAATTATAACAAATAAAGGCTTGAAAAATCTCACTTTGCATGTATTGAGTCTATTTCATATATTAGTTTCACCTCTTAATTTGAATTACTGAAATAAATGAACTTTTGCACGATAATCTAATTTTTCAAGTTTCAACTAGATTGCTAGGATTTTGGAACTTTTTGGCCAAAATGCAAAACGCTATGTGTGGCAGAAAACTAACACTGCACATCACTCTGAACACACCATCCCCACTGTCAAATATGGTGTTAGCAGCATCATGCTCTGGGGGTGCTTCTCTTCAGCAGGGACAGGGAAGCTGGTCAGAGTTGATGGGATGATGGATGTAGCCAAATACAGGGCAATCTTGGAAGAAAACCTCTTGGAGTCTGCAAAAGACTTGAGACTGGGGCGGAGGTTCACCTTCCAGCAGGACAATGACCCTAAACATAAAGCCAGGGCAACAATGGAATAGTTTAAAACAAAACATATTCATGTGTTAGAATAGCCCAGTCAAAGTCCAGATCTAAATCCAATTGAGAATCTGTGGCAAGATCTGAAAACTGCTGGTCACAAACGCTGTCCATCTAATCTGACTGAGCTGGGGCTGTTTTGCAAAGAAGAATGGGCAATGATTTCAGTCTCTAGATGTGCAAAGCTGGTAGAGACATACCCTAAAAGACTGGCAGCTGTAATTGCAGCAAAAGGTGATTCTACAAAGTGTTGACTCAGGGGGTTGTATAATTACGCACACCCCACTTTGCAGTTATTTATTTGTAAAAATGTTTGGAATCATGCATGATTTTCGTTCCACTTCTCACGTGTACACCACATTTGTATTGGTCTTTCACGTGGAATTTCAATACAATTGATTCATGTTTGTGGCAGTAATGTGACAAAATGTGGAAAACTTCAAGGGGGCCGAATACTTTTGCGAGCCACTGTATGTGTTTTTTTATTTCCAGGTTAGCATGGGTGTCGCTTGTTCTTTAAGTTGGGCATGAGATGTAACATTGTAGCAGATACAAACATGCGTGGTGTGCAGGAACATTACATGCATGTTTTGTCCGTGTGCCGCAAGTGTGAATCCTCAAAGAATGAATTAGAAAATAAAGGAAACCATACACATAAAAGCTATAAACAGATTCTAGAATGAAAGAAAGAATCTAGTTGCTATGGGCAACACAAACTCTTTTTATGCAGCAGGACTACAGACAAACCAAGCACAGGACAGGAATCCCCAAATCCAGAGCCGGATCATCCACAAGGCAAAACTAGGCAGTTGCCTAGGGCATGGAGAGAGTCTAGGGGCCTGGAGGATGCTACCCCCCCAACAAATCTTACTAACATCTGAATCTTACATTTCATCTTAGTCTTTTTCTGTCCAATTCAAACAGCTGATAACATGCAGCACAAGTTTTCTACATTACGCTCTGGCTTCTACAAGAATAGATGCCGTGTATATAAATGTTACCATCTTGGTTTTAACTCTGACCTTTCTCATTTACAGATAACCTGCTCTGATCAGATTAGATGAACGGATCAGCAGCATACAAATGTTCAACTTCCAGATGTTTGATGACTGATATTTGGTCTTTCCATGTTAAACTGTCATGCTTATTTTGTACCTGGCAATACGGTTCAACTAATTGTCAGTTTGAAAATAAGTAACTTGAAGCTATACAGACTTATATTTTATCAGCATCAATTTGATTCTCTGTAGCCTTACCACTAAAATCCCAGGTTCAACTCTTGGCCCAAACGCTATGTTCTATGTTCTTGTGTTTGCGTGGGTTGCCTCCAGGCAGTTTGGCTTCCTCCCACATCACAAAAACATAGTGACAAGGTAAGTTGGCCCCCCAAAAATGAATCTTAAGTTGGGTACACACACACACGAAGACTGTCACCTGCAAAGATCAGTACTGTCTGTTGCTATAGAACAGGGAGGAAAGAAGACTTAGTTACATAGGGCCTGCACAAAGCAGTGCAGTACACCTGCATAGCATTGCAGACTGCCCTCCGCCGCTAGTAATGGTAAAATTTCAGTGCGTACTTGCACACAGCAATTTATCCATTGCTTCCTGTATCAGGCCCATAGTCAATTACAGTAGGCCGAAACAAGGACATTCGTCCATCAAGTTCAACCAGGAAAAAATTAAATAAAAAATGAGGTACATATCTGTCCTGCACCCTCACATATCCCAGTTGACATGTGACACACAATGGAGTGAAAAAGGTAAGGAGGAGAACAATGTCATCAGCCCGTGCTTAGCCTTGATGACTCAGCACCCCAAATTGCGTGGTGGTGCATTGGGGAGGGTCGGTGGCCAAAGTACACGGGTTAGGTTCTTGGGAGAGGCTACCCCTATTGACCACCTCAGACAAGAGGCTTTGACTATGGTAGAGATTAGGCTGAGATCTCTTCAGAGGAATAGTATGTGATATGACTATGTAGTCTGTAGAGTCCATTGGAAGATGTTACTGCTGTATAAATAAATGATAACAATGATACAATGTGTTGGACGAACAAGGCATGCTGCACCTCGCCAGACATATGCCCAACAAGTTCCTGCCTGTTTGTCAGGTGAATTGTGAGGCAAATGCACTGTCACAACACCTGTTGAGAACTTGCATGTGCATGTGTTTCTAACTGACCAACCTTTGTTCAAAGGTTTCCAGTGGACGAGAATTTGTATTTGCAAATCACCAACACGTTTGTGTGTGCGTACCTTCAACACTAAGGATATATAATTGCTGCTGTTGGGTGCATGGAAAAAAGGGCACCAGGAAAAAAGGGCCTGGCTGGATAACAAATTGGCACAGCTGGATAACGAAATCTCAATAACAATAAACATTGTTAACGTAGTTTGTTAATACCGCTTCAAAACAGACGAAAGATGAAAAGAAAAGATATTAACTTTAAAAATAGTTACATCATTCGACAATACAGCTTAACCTACTCTCACCCAGAACCCTCCCCTGGAGATGCCTTAACCTAACCACTCCTCTGCTAGTGTTTAACCCTAACCGCCCCCATCCCAGTGGTGGCTTACCCTAACCCCACCCCCACTGCCTAACCCTAACCACTTCCTATGAACAAACACCCTTGCACACATAGAAATGATAATACATTTGATAACGTAAAATCTGCACATACAAACAAAATAATATGACAAAAACAATAACATTGCACGTCTCTAAAACTATAACATATTTCAAAAATGTTCTAAAATTGTTAACGATATTTATCGGGTGCCCTTTTTTCTGCTTTTGGCGCCGTATTAAAGATAGATGCATTAGAGTCTATGGCGGTGCCCATTTCGTGCACTAGCCACTGGCGCCCTTTTTTCCTGCTACCCTGCTGTTGGAGTAGATTGTTCGGTTACAATTTAAATCTGTGAAGCATCAAGTAGCTGTTGCTGTGTTACGTTTAGCAACAGTTCTATTGGATAAAATTAGCAGTAGAGGCAGTTAATAAGATAAAAATAATTTCAGCTTGCATGCAGACTTAATACAAATTGAATGCAGCTTAGAACTAGGACAGGGTAGGTGTACACATAACATAACATGAAATGCTGCCTTTTATGTTATGTTTTATGTTAATGTTGTGTGCGTTTTTTGTGCATTTTGTTGCGTTTGTGTTTTGTTAACGCACATGCGTTTTACAAGCGTTTTTGCATGCGTTTTAATGTATTTGCGGTTCACATATACAAAAACGCATATGCGTTTTGTATGCATTTTTCATGCGTTTTTGTTTTGCATTTTATGCAAATCACTAGAAAGACAACAGGAAGCGAAAATACATCATAACATTTTTTTTCCAAAAACGCATAGAAAAATGCATGGAAAACGCATGCCATGGCATTTTCATTGACTTTCATTTTGTGCGTTTCTGCTGCTTTTTTGAAGATTATGCAGCAAAAACAGCGTTTTTGATATGCGTTTTTTCCTGCGGCCCTTAGACTTTCATTAGCGGCAAAAATGCAGCGTTTTACGCAACGCCAGCGTTTCTGCTATGTGTACACCTAGCCACAGTCAAAAGTCCCTCCTTCCATTTTTGATTGGTCCAATTCTTAACTGCATACAATTTGCATCAATTTGCATTAAAACCAGAATGATTTGAATTTTTTTTACCATCTTTATTTAGCGGCAACCACACTATGTTGCTGCTACAAAGGAGCGCTGTAATAACAGTGCAGGAGATTTGGGCACAGCCCGTGCCACCATAGACCGTAATAGGAATTACGGCTATAGCGGCGCACAGATTGTTACTTTGGCGCCGTCAGAAGACAGAGCTGAAATTACATTGAAAACACTGTAATTTGGCTTCCAGCAACAGCTTGAAGCCGAAATACATCATTCTCCACTATCCACATGGACCTAGAGGGGGAATAGTAACTAACCTCGCCAGGACTTGTGCAGCAGCAGATAAGCCATACCGGCTGTATCCTGTTCCCAAGTCTCCCGGCGGGCAGTTATCTTGTATGCACTACAAATCAGCCTAAGATAGTACACATTCATAACAAGATGATATATCATTTTTCAGTGCTGTGTGTATTAATTTGTAATAAATGTTAACGTGTAAATAAATAGGAATTTACTTTATTTCGGCTTTGTACACTGTTCACATAATATAATTCATCTTGCTTGTCTTGTTTCTGTGTGTATAAAATACAGACATTCCACGGAGCTCCTCGCAGACACAGGTGTGTGAACGCTGTTGCCAGTTACTTAGTTAGAGTGAAGGTGGCCATACACTGATAGATTTGCATCTGACAGAAATCTATCTGATGTGTGCCACACACTAGGAACAGATTTCCAATAGATTTCAGAAGGAAATCTAAATTCAGAATGAAATCTAATTGCATAGGCCGTAATAGGAATTACGGTTATAGCAGCACTCAGTGAATAATTTGGGCACCGTTAAAAGACGGAACACAAACGACTACAAAAACACTGTAATTCGGCCGCCAGAAAAAGATGGAAGCCGAATTACATCTTTCCCCCACTATCCATGGCGGCCTTGAGTGGGAACAGTAATTAATGCTGACGTGCAGTTTATCGGCTTTACCCTGCGCTCAAATATCAGTTTTGAGCACTTAAGAATCCTTCTTAATGCTCTGGCACGAAAACTCTACACCTTTATTTCAGTGCTGTTTTGTTTAACTAATTAAAAAAAAATCTAATTTGTAATGTTAACTTCTTGCCGACCGCTCCACGCCAATCGGCGTGGACGCGGTGGTAGCCCCAGGACTGCTCCATGCCGATTGGCATGAACGTCCTTCTATGGGGCAAGCAGGAGATTGCACGCGCTGATGCACACGCATCCCTGCTTGGAAGATGGAGCTCTGCTCCGCCTTCAGTCTCCCAGCGGCAATTGCTGCTCGGAGACTGTTAGACGGAGAAACCGCCGTCTAATATACATGTACAGCACTGTGATCTAAGGCTGTACTGGGGACAAAGAAGCGATCGGCGGATATAGGCTGAAGCCTATCACAGCCGATCGCAGTGATTGGCTGGCCGGGGGAGAGAGGGAGGGAGGGAGGGAGAGAGGGTTGTAAAAAAACAGATACAGCATTTCATTTAAAGATAAAAGAAATACATATTTATTAAAAAAAAAATTGGGGGAGTGATCACAGAAAGGGGGGGAATCACTAGTGTGCTGAGTTGTGCGGCCCTGCAGCTAGGCCTTAAAGCTGCAGTGGCCATTTTACTAATAACTGGCCTGGTCACTAAGGGGGTTTAACATCGCGGTCCTCAAGTGGTTAAAGCCCTTTTTAAGCAGAAATGGTTTACTCATCTTTTGTAGGCATTCGTCAACAAAGTTGGTATTCACCTGTATTTACACTCCTTGAAACAGTGTGTGATGATGCCAGGGACGGATCTAGGGGGGGGGGGGCAAGCGGGTCTCTTGCCCCAGCCGCAGTTTGTTGAATTCTTAAAAAGGCGGCAAAATGTGGATGGGGAATGGCAGTTTAGGCACCAAAACCTGACCTTGCCCCAGGCGCAACTTGGGGCAACTTGGTCTAGATCCGTCCCTGGATGATGCTTAGTCAGCAAGCTGATGATGAGTCAGTGACCAAACTGTATTTAGTAAGTGCAGTGGAAATAAGTGAGGTCACAAAACCCACACCACTGCATGACAGAGCTTTTGGCATATACAACAACTCACTTATATGCATTTAGACTAGGTACTTGCCTGGTTGCCTTGGATTCAGCACTGCCGTATTTATTTTGTGGAACAGAATTATATATCTGCTGCGACTGAAAAGCAGAATAATAGTAAAAGCACCTATTGAATCTCTTTTCACTTTAGAACTTTTGAAATACATGATGTGATCTCTGCCTGACAAGGGAGCCCTATTATTAGTGCAGACGGCTCAGGCTTCATACAAAAAGTCTCTAAGAAGTGGAAATTGATTACATGTGTCTACATTAGCTGGCAATTAACGCAATGTCCGCTCCACTCCGGACCCACAGAGAGGTCATTCAGTGCCTACTCTCGCAATAATTAACGGCAATCTGAAATTGTTTAGCTCCTTTCTCCTAAATATTTTATCTTCCATACCACATCTTTAAGAACACTGTTTCCCCCACCTATAATGGATATTTACTGGCAGTAAATAGTGATTATGAAAACAATCCATTGCAGCATCTATAATTTACCTTGACAGTTTTATATCCACTTGTACTCCATTGACTCGAGTCATAAAATGCATTAGATTTCCATAATCTATTACAAAAGGCTTTCCGATGGCAGGAGCCTGATATACATGATCAGAATATAGCTCTGTCCCTGTGTACCCTGTATTATATGTGTTTGTTTTGTTTTGTTGTTTTTTTTTGGGGGGGGGGGGGGGGGAGAGGGGGCTACAAGTGACTAACACGAAATATAGAATTACTTCAACCTGTGTGCTACATTTAAAGGATACCCGAACTGACATGTGACATGATGAGATAGGCACGTGTATGTACAGTGCCCAGCACACAAATACCTATGCTGTGTTTCTTTTTTTTTTCTCTGCCTGAAAGAGTTAAATATCAGGTATGTAAGTGGCTGACTCAGTCCTGACTCAGTCCTGACTCAGACAGGAAATGACTACAGTGTGACCCTTATTGATAAGAAATTCCAACTATAAAACCCTTTCCTAGCAGAAAATGGCTTCTGAGAAAGAGGTAAAAAGGGGAATTTCTTATCAAGTCTATCTCACCATGTCACATGTCAGTTCGGGTATCCTTTAAATGAAAACCATAAATTGAACTTCATGGTGATCTGTTTAATGCCAGTAATCTTATTAAAGTGGACCTGAACTCTTGTAAGGACAGAAGGAAAACATAGAGAAATGCGCCCTGGCATGTATTTATTATTATTTATTGGATTTATATAGTGCTAACATTTTACACAGTGCTGTACAATAGATACGATGACAGCCAATGATAACAGGGGTGACCGACAACACAACACAGGCAATGAGCGATAATATACAACAACACAATACAGGCAATGAGCAATAAGATGCACAATGCCAGATCATACACTGGAGTAGTAGTCCCCATAATACAGTGCACATCATTCTGTGGGTAGAGTGCACAATCCAATATGATACACAAGGAGAGCGGTCCCTGCCAAAGGCTTACAACCTAGAGGGAGGGGGTGGTGACACGAAAGGAGGGTAAGAGGGAAAGAGAGTTTAGCCAGTCTAATTCCCCCTCATCTGTGTCTAATCAGCACTGTAATTTGATCTCTCAGCTGTGTCAGTTCAGGAATCTTCTCTGCCATGGCAGAGCAGCTAAATTGGTAAACACAGGATGTTAACAATATGTCTGCTTCCATGAAAGCAGGAAGTAGACACACTGCAGATTTATTGCAGGATGTGTATCAGATGTAGTAAATAAATGTTTTATTTTAAAGGTTATTATGTTATTGTGTATATCTTAGAGCAGAGAGGAAGTTCTGAGTTCAGGTCCGCTTTAACGTTATCGTTTTAAGAAAAAAACAATGGTGTATAAAACCTCATACAAACATTAGTGTTGTCACTCTAATCACTAATCATTTTGGGAGAATAGTACAAACAAGGGTTCTAGAAACCCACTGCTAAGGTATTGCATTGCACCCTGTTGTGCTCTATGGAAAGAGGAAGGGGAGGACAAGTGGTGAATGAGAAAGTGGCACAACATAAGACAAATAATGTGAGAGTCATTAGCACTAATTTTTTATGCATCATATCTCATACACAGTGTCACAACAGAGCCACAGGAGTAAAGGGTTTAACTGCACAGGCCAAACACAGAGATGATCAGCTTTCTTAGCTCTTATCAGCACCCCTGCTGACAAAAAGCATTTGTCAACTTTTGACAAAGCCTAATAAAAGGCCCTTGTCCCAAGAATACTGACTGCACAACCCCGTACATCAAAATCAGTCTTCATACCACTCCTGTCCTAAAACTCTGCCAGGAGTTTCAAAGGAGATCCTCTCTGATCCTTACCTGTGTTTTCCTACACAGCTGCCTCTGCAGGCATGACAACTGAACTTAGAGGAACCCTAAAATCCATATTTTGCATCATTCATACTTTTCTGGACATTGAGAACATGCTAGTCAAACCATCTTTACAGAAGTTATTAAAGCGGACCCAAACCAAACATTATTTTAATTCAAACTATTTAGTTGCACCACTCTGACACGTACAAATATAAATAAACACTCCTTCAAGCCTATGAGCATTTCAGTGCATGCTTTTCACCCTCCTCTTTGCATAACTAGGGTTATACTGGGGGCAGCCATTAGCAATTCCTCCTTTGCCGGACATCACCTACTCCACCAGTTTGCCGGATTATTTGCCGGCAATATGAGAGGAAAGGAGGGGTTTCTCCAATAAATGTAAAATATTTTATATTTGTCATCATGCGGCTGAAAAAAGGCTGCTATTTATTATTATAATTTAGAAAATAGATGTTATTTCTGAAATCTTGTATTTTTAATGTGGGTCCACTTTAAGGCCAGTCTGACACATATTCTGGGAAGTTGCCAGGCCAATCGGACATCCAGACCTTGAGGAATACTGGTTGTAATTTACAGTTTAATACTCATGTTTCACATGTGTGAATTTGTAACACTTTACTGAATGCAAAATTGCAAATATGCAATCCATTTAATTATATGACTTATAGGCATGGAGAAATCAGTCTAACACATATTCTTCCAAATTTCTCCCTACCTGAAAGGGGGCTGGAGCTTCCAATCTTGAAGACCTGCCCCTTTCTGACCACGGACATTACCACGCTGCTCATCCATGCCCTCATCATCTCTCACCTTGATTACTGCAATTCCCTTCTGTCTGGCCTCCCCTCGAACTGCATTGCCCGCCCTTCAATCAGCTATAAACCCAGCTGCCAGACTGAGGGCTGGCACATTGTTTTTCTTGCTATTGTATTGCTGTTCTGTGTGTCCAGTGCACAAGTATGCCATTGGAGACAGGTCTGCTGGTCCTAGTAGTGCACTGACTAGATAATCCAAAAATCCTTCATCACCACTACTGGCACCTAATAGCCACTACTGCCCTGCAAAAGGCCTCACTGGCAGGGCCTATATATTGAGGTGAATGTTGCACATGGCATAAACCTGTCACCTGACCTGCAGGAAGTGACAATCAGTTCCTCCCTGGCAGAGTTTTTCTCTTTTTTTTGATATTGTAGTATTGTAAAAAAAAAAACCAAATGACAGGCAGAGGGGCAGGCCACATCACAAAGGTTGTGCTGCTCAGGGCCGGCCTTTGACCTGAGCGACCGGTGCGATCGCTCAGGGCGCCGGCTTCCAGGGGGCGCTCCTCTCCCCTGGCTGCGTGTTTTTGCGGCCCCGGCTGGGTACTCCCTCTCCGCCCCCTGGTGCCGCTGCTGGGGGTGATGTGCGTGCGCCGTGATGGAGGGGGGAGCCGCGGGGAGGGCAGCCCGACCTCTCCCTCCCTTCCTCTCCGGGCCACCCTCTGTGCTCAGTGCTCCCCCCTCCGATGCAGACTGCAGCAGAAAGAACTCACCTCCCTGGTTCCGATCGCCGGCGCCTCTCACTTGCCGCTGGTATCTTCTACATTAGTTACTGATGCACACTAAACTTCCTGCTTAACAGGAAGTTTAGTGTGTATCGGTAAACTATGTAGAAGAGAGTAGACCAGCGGCAAGTGAGAGGCGCCGGCGATCGGAACCAGGGAGGTGAGTTCTTTCTGCTGCAGTCTGCATCGGAGGGGGGAGCACTGAGCACAGAGGGTGGCCCGGAGAGGAAGGGAGGGAGAGGTCGGGCTGCCCTCCCCGCGGCTCCCCCCTCCACTATGCGGGGGGGGGGCACCTACCTACCTTATACTGGGGGCAGCTACCTATCTAACCTATACTGGGGGCAGCTACCTATCTAACCTATACTGGGGGGCACCTACCTAATCTAACCTACGCTGGGGGGCAGCTACCTATCTAACCTATACTGGGGGCGGCTACCTATATAGCCAATACTGGGGGCACCTACCTATACTGGGGGGCACCTACCTACCTAACCTAACCTGGGGGGCAGCTACCTATCTAACCTATACTGGGGGCAGCTACCTATCTAACCTATACTGGGGGGCACCTACCTATCTAACCTATACTGGGGGCAGCTACCTATCTAACCTATACTGGGGGCAGCTATCTAATATATACTGGGGGCAGCTACCTATCTAACCTATACTGGAGGGCACCTACCTATCTAACCTATACTGGGGGGCAGCTACCTATCTAACCTATACTGGGGGTGGCTACCTATATAGCCAATACTATGGGCACTTACCTATACTGGGGGGCAGCTACCTATCTAACCTATACTGGGGGGCAGCTACCTATCTAACCTATACTGGGGGCGGCTACCTATATAGCCAATACTGGGGGCACCTACCTATACTGGGGGGCAGCTACCTATCTAACCTATACTGGGGGGCAGCTACCTATCTAATCTACACTGGGGGGCAGTTACCTATCTAATCTATACGGGGGGCACCTACCTATCTAATCTATACTGGGGGGCAGCTACTTATCTAACCTATACTGGGGGCACCTACCTATCTAACCTATACTGGGGGCAGCTACCTATCTAATCTATACTGGGGGCATCTACCTATCTAATCTATACTGGGGCAGCTACCTATCTAACCTATGTTGCAGGTACCTACCTATCTAACCTGTACTGGGGGCACCTACCTATCTACCTACACACTACTAAGCCCCCCCCCCCCCATTAGTGTATGTGTGTGGTGCGCTCACACGCGAAGAGGATGAATGGGGGGGGGCACCAAAATCTGGTTCGCTCAGGGCGCTGTGAAACCTAAGGCCGGCCCTGGTGCTGCTGTGATTTCCTGTGGCCCTAGCATATTGTCCAGTGTTCAGAGGCCACTTACCTTGAAATCACAAAATGCCACAGAAGTAGTTGACTGGCTTACACAGCAGCACACTCATCTTCTACTGCTTCTGCTAGGAACCTTGCTGCAACATTCTCATCCTCCTCTGATATGGGCAGTCCACAACATCATTGAACTACCTCAACCCGATCATAGGGGCTGGAAAACCGTGATCGCCTGCACTCCCATGAACGTGTTCACAAGCATGGCGCGACCATCACCACTACACAAAGATTGCTGCTGAGAGGATGAACATTTACGTCCTGGAGGTGTCAACTAGTAAAAGCAATAATTCGCTCACCTGATGTTATCACAAAAGCTCTTTGCGGTTGTTTGCGGCGAAGTAAATGTTGCATTTCGTCTGTCAGTGTGAACCGGGCCTAACCCTTAAACTACCTAATCAACCAGTGTTTGCGACCAGTACACACCACAGATGTTTAAAGCGTGGGAAGCGCTCTGCTCTTGCGCAGTTCAGAGAGAATTGAACTGCGGAAGCACAGAGCGTCAACAGGAGCGTAATCATGAGAGGCGTGTAATGCACCCCCACATGCACAGAAGATGCTGACCCATCTCGATCTCAATCGGAGGGGAGAGCAGAGGCCTGGCTCAGAGTGGAACTGCGCCATGAGACCCAGGAGACTTCTAGGGGCTGAAAAAAAGCCCCATATGAGTGAAACTTTTGTTTTTTAGTTTTCTGGAGGTATCCTTTAAAATGCATATGTGAGAACAGACACATTTTGTCCATAGGTAAATATGTAAAATTCCTTCACCTGTGCTGTTTCATCAGTGTTTTGTTGTGTTAAAGAGAATCTGTACTCTAAAATTCTTACAATAAAAAGCATACCATTCTATTCATTATATTCTCCTGGGCCCCTCTTTGCTGTTTCTGCCACTCCCTGCTGCAATCCTGGCTTGTAATTGCCAGTTTTAGGCAGTGTTTACAAACCAAAAACATGGCTAACCAGCATGTGATAGGCTGAGAGGAGCTCAGTCTGTGACTCATACAGAGCCTGGAGGGGGCGTGGAGAGGGTGTGTATAACTTCTACCTATCACAGCAGAGCAGCACATTTCTGTCTGAGCCGACAAAGCTGACAAAGGAAAGAAGATTATTATATAACAGAGATAATACAGCCACTGTGCAACTAGGAAAGGCTACAGTAAGACAGACCACATTCGGACAGGTATAGGAATTTATAGGATAGAAGAAATAAGGCTGAACATTTTGTTACAGAGTCTCTTTAAATCTCCTTGCAACATTTTCAGTATAAGCTAGGCCTATGAGGAAACATTCTTTACCCTTAGTAAATCTGCAGCCACCCATCTTTGTTACACACTGATTATGGTGCCTATCAGGTGCCTCAGTCTGTGCTAGTGAAATTACTTGGGAAAAAAATAAAACACTGGAAACAGATGCTTCCCATTTGTGGAGGATTGCCAAACTCTGCTTATCTGCAAAACTTGGCTCATCTCAGTTTTTTGCATCATTTAGAATCTGAGGTGAGATCTCTGCAGAATTTTGTGTCTACGACTCCTCTTATGTTGCCATAATGAAAGTGTCATTTGCTCACAAAAATGTCCTCAGTCTACTCTATAGATAATCCATTGTAGTTATGTGACAACACTATTTATATCTGAAATGATCACAGCAGTTGGATGAAACCAAGAAGTGACTAAACATAATAACATGCAAAGAAACTGGAATGTCCTTTTTGGGTAGAGCAGGTAATTAAAAAAGGAAATTTCTTCACATGAGCAGTTTAACCAACTCGGGACCACTTGTGGCTGTCTTAAGCCTGATGCGCTGGCGGCTCCCAAATATGGGATGCAATAGCACAGTCGTGCTGGCACAGATCTCCACTGTCTGAAGAAAGTGGAGTTCCTTGCAGCAGTCAGGAGCCATTTTCATTGGCTCCTGACCACCTGATCAATGTGAGCCAATCACAGTGATCAGGAAGTGAAAAACTGAAAGGACCAGAGGCTTTGTTCTGAAATGGGGCATTTTCTGCACATGATAACTGCAACCAATGTTAATCAATGAGCTAGTTCACACTTGAATGCATTTTTCACATGCAGAAAAGCTATTGACTGCAATGAAAAATAGTCAACTCATGCAGAAAAACTGAAGCATATAAAAACTAACAAGTGGAGACAGGCCCTAAAGTTTAGCATCATCTTTCCTCAGAGAGAGAGAGAGAGAGGAAAAAACTGTTCTTAACAGATCACCTATTAGGTTCTGTACTGTGATAATACCATATCATACAAGCAGGTGGTAAATTATGGTGACAATTGTAATAATAAATAGTAATAATACATATTTATATGGTATATTGTGGTTGGAACACATTTTCTTGCAGTTTACAAAAAAAAAGCATAAATCTGTCAAAAAAATCCCACACCTCATAATGCACAGGGCGGGCCCAAAGTATCCAACAATGTTTTAATGAAGGTTCAACTCCATATCCCTCTCATCATTGGCACACAATGATCCAGAGAGCCTGAACAATGAAATGTAAGACATTCCCTGCACCATTTTCATATATACTATATTTAGTTCCTTTTGATCAATACCAGTTGCCTGGCTATCTTGCTGATCCTCTGCCACTAATACTTTTAGCCATAGATCTTAAACAAGCATGCAGCAAATCAGGTGTTTCTTATATTTTTGTCTGATCTGACAAGATTAACTGCATGCTTGTTTCTGGTGTAATTCAGACACTACTGCAGCCAAATAGATCAGCAGGATAGCCAGGCAACTGGTATTGTTCAAAAGGAAATAAATATGGCAGCCTCCATATCCCTCTCACTTCAGATGTCCTTTAATATGATAGTTTTAGAAAGACACAGTTGGTTGTCAGTAGAAATTATCAGAAAAGCTTGTACACATGATCTTTAAAAAAATACATAAAAACTACTGTTATATATTTGATCTTTTTTTTAAACAATGTATTAACTTTTTTTTTTTTTTTTTTCAAAACTAGAGGTTTTGGTTTTAAACATGATAAAAGAAATGACTAAATTATATTAGATTCTTTTTTACAGCTAGTCCTATTAAAACCTTATGCTATGTATTATAAAGGCCATTTTCAATCAGATAAGATGTTACACAATGTGCATCCTCTCCCTGGCACACATCTGAGTCAGGAGTTCCATCAGTTATCTGTGTCGCCTGGAAGGAACTCTGGGTAAGTCACAGGAAAAAGGTGGGAGCATTGTTGGTGTTTCCTGCTGGCCCAAAAAACCCAGAGTATTGTTCATTTCTATTTTTTTAAGCCCATTGCATCGAATCACAATGAATCCTGTTACATCCTCTTTCCATCCTCAGGCTGAAACAATATTTATTGACTTGTACAATCTGCATCAACAGGTTGAAAGAATCTGAGAGTTAAGTCTTGATGAGAGAAATATTGTCATAGAATGCTATAGAAAGGTGCAGCAATGTTCCAGGCAAATACGTAGTGTGAATGGATGGTTATTTGCCTAAGAGGGCCCTTTGCCACTAGAAGTGAATTGATCGTCTTTGAAAATGCGTGTGATTTGTGAATTGCAAAAGCATTCACTATATACAGTGACTGAAACTGGGAATGGCGTTTACCATTACAGCAATTCGATTTCTGTACAAACACATCTTAAGGTGCCCATACACGGTACAGTAAACATGTTCAATTTTCCAGTTTATTCGACCAAAACGATCAAATCGAATGAAAGTTGAAAAGAATGGTTTTTTTTCAATCAAGTAAAACAAACGATTATCCAGTTTTATTCATAAAAAAACAATCGGACATATTGGAAAAATATTTTTATTCGATAGTTGTTTCTGGATTTTCTGACAAATCGAACATTCACAACTATGTGATTTTTTTTTTTTGAAATGAAGGAATAATCAAACAAAATTATTGAATCAAAAAAAAAAAAGAAAAAATTGTACCATGTATGGACACCATTAGTGCGATTCTGATCATGATTATGCTTGTGCTAGCCCTTCTGATTCCTGGATCTCAAGCAAAAATGTATTCCAAAAAAGCAATCGCATTGCATCCGTTTTGCGATTTAAAATAGAATGGGGTCCTAATTGCAGATTTTGGATTAAAGACATTGAAATAACACAGGCTTAAAAAATGCTCGGCCTGCAGCAAGAAGGCCTTCTTCAGGCCTGGTGCAAACCAGAGTGGTTCTGGAGCGTTTTTAAAAATGCTAGCGGTTTGAAAACTGCTGGTAATGTGTTTCAATGGGCTGGTGCACAACTGCACACCAGATCGGTTTGTTTTTTCCACAAATGCAAACTCGGGGGCTGAAGCATTTTTTAGATTTCTGAGGCATTTCTGCCTCAATGTTAAAGTATAAGAAAGTGGAAAACCGCTCTGAAAAACGCTACATCAGAGCAGTTTTCCAGGCGTTTTCGTTGCAGAAGCTGTTTAGTAACAACTTTACTGTAACAATATATGAAATCTGCTACACAAAATTGCTCCACAAAACGCTAGGCATGTTTAGAAAATCTCCTTAGTAAGACGTAAGGACCGGCACCATCATGTAGTATATATGCTCTTTTTATTTATAAAAGACACATTGACATAAAGTAGCAACGTTTCGGAGGGGACCCCATCCTTTCTCAAGCCAGTGTCAGTGTCAAATAACATACAATCACATACTGCTTTATATACATACAGATACATGGAGCACAACCAATCACATCTACGCAATGCCTATGGCGACCAATCCCCTTACCTCTACTCAGGCGGACCTGATGGGGAACTTATGTCTCTAATATGTAGATGTGCGCAGTACTCAAGAACCTCGTTTGTTTACCTTCCGCCCATGTGACATGCTGACGCTGGAGCCATAGAGGGCGATGTTGTACGCCGCTCTCTAGGACTGTAGAGGTTTCCCATCAGGTCTGCCTCTGTTAGGGGTGTGACCGTCATGACGTTTTCTATCTCCTCACAGCCCATTGGTCGGCATCCGTCTGATGTTGCGGTGCTGCGTTCGTTCGTGTTCCCTGTTCTTGCGCAAAATGAGCTTCTTGAGTACTGCGCACATCTACATATTAGATACGTAAGTTCCCCATCAGGTCCGCCTGGGTAGAGGTAAGGGGATTGGTCGCCATAGGCATTGCGTAGATGTGATTGGTTGTGCTCCATGTATCTGTATGTATATAAAGCAGTATGTGATTGTATGTTATTTGACACTGACACTGGCTTGAGAAAGGATGGGGTCCCCTCCGAAACATTGCTACTTCATGTCAATGTGTCTTTTATAAATAAAAAGAGCATATATACTACTTGATGGTGCCGGTCCTTACGTCTTCCTATTGAGCTGGAGCCAGGAGTGCTGCCTGATTCCCTGACCAAGGCACATCAGCTGTTACATAACAGAAGTGCTGTCTACCAGTACGTGTTTAGAAAATCTCTCTAAACATGTCTAGAATCGCTCTGAAAATCTACTTCAAAATTCTCTAGCATTTTGCGGATCTGCTAGAGGTTTTTGGTGTGCACTGGCCCTTTGAGGGACAACTGAAGTGCGCCAAGCAGTTCAGAGTCCTGTCTGCTGCCCATTAAGGTGCAATTTGATTGCAGCCAAATGGCAGCATTCGTAACACCATGCAGGTGGCTTTATATGGCATCAGAGAACAGCAACATGTTGCGCCTGGCTGCAAGGCTGCAGCAACGCTCACATGTGACTCACTAGGGAGCCCGCTTGCCTACTGTTAGTACCAAACTCTAACAACCAACCGGCACAATATTTCTTCACATTCATGCTCTTAAAGTGGTTTAAAATCCTTACTTACATAATATTCAATAAAAACATGTTTTCCTACTTTTTATGCCATATAGTTATCATATTTGCATTTGTGCATAAGTATTATTATTCATTTAGAAGTTATAGGTTCCCAAAAGTAAATTTTTTTGCTTTGTGAGCTGACTTTGCATTTTAATAATAACTGGTTTTATTCATTATGTAGTGAAGGCAAGACATGCTTTGACTCTCTGTCTGTGTTGAGCAGCTTCTCCACAGTCAGAGAATGTGTCACATTCCTCACTTGATACATTTAAGTAAACACAAGATAACATTATCTAAAGTTTCGGATGCATCCACATTTCACTGCACTGAACTTTCAAGCTCTGTGTGTAACCCTTCCAATGCTGGTTTAGTAAAAATAAAATGCTGATAGCATATAATATGCTGTAAATAATGTTTTAGAGCAAAGAGGAAATGCTGGGTTATATTCCGCTTTAACTCATTAATGTTGAATATTTACATCCTTGAGTGGGTGTGGCTAAATGTCACATGTGACAAATATTGTAGTCCTGAGGGCAACTTGTCAAGACTACTACTACTCAACACGATCTGCAGTTTCAACAGGAAGTGCTGTACAGATTTTGTGGACATATGAACTGTACATTAAAATATAATTTAACTAACTTAAAGACTTGGTCCTTGAAAGTCCTTTATATGGACACACAATCCACCCACTCATTTTTAATTTTTAACTTTAGATGCGCTTTTAATTTCAATGTTCCAAATAAAGAGGACATCATACAGTATCTTGGTTCACTCTTTAGACTGAAAAATCAAGATTTCAAAAATGATTGTCTCCAGTCTAGAAACTGGACTGGATCTTGTCAGCACAGAGTATATACATTTAGAAATCAAAAAGTGGCACATAGAGTATTTTGCTAATGCTGCTCAATGTGATCAGATGTTGTTTTCTTTTTTCATGGCCGTCTAATAATGATCAGAATCAGTTTACACATACTTTGAAAACTGTGACCTGAAATGCTCCACAGCTAACTGTGAGATGTTTGCTGTGTTCAAAGAAAGAGATTTTTTAAGCAAAAGAGACACATTACTATTTTTAGGGGAGCTACAAGCTGTAAAATCAGTTAAATGATAACAGCATAAAAAATTGTGATCTCTGTTCAAACCCACATCTAATAAGGAATCTCTGAATACATTTTGTTCCAACTCCAGTGTCTTCCTCTGTGATGTGAAATTCCTTATTAACGCTATAAATCGAAGGTCTCTTAAAGGACCCCTGTCACGAAAATCTTAAAAGTTAGAATACATGTTAACATATACAAATAAGAAGTACGTTTCTTCCATAGTTAAATGAATCGTAAATTAATTTTCTCCTATGTTGCTGTCACTTACAGTAAGTAGTAAAAATCTGACATTATCGACAGATTTTGGACTAGCCCATCTTCTCATGGGGGGTTCTTTGGGTATTCTTTATTTTTAAAAGCACTTAGTGAATGGCAGTTGCTCCGTCCAACTGCCCAAAAAGTGTACGGTGAGCAGGGAGGCTGTCTAGCATCATTGTATAATGCTATACCCATGCTGAGAATTCCCTATGGAGAGATGGACTAACCCAAAACCTGTCGGTAATGTCAGATTTATACTACCTACTTTAAGTGACGGCAGCATACGAGAAAAGTCATTTATGGCTCTTTTTACTCTGTAAGAAATGTACTTCTTATTTGTATGTGTTTTAAAATTTTAAGATTTTTGCAACAGTTCCTCTTTAAGTTATATCCTCACCTGCAGAAATCGATTGCTACAGTAACTTTACAGTAACTTTAAGGCCTGTACACATTCCCAATGAATGTCGTGATCTGATCCCTTGAGTGATATTGGAGGGCCAAGACTGTGAAAATGTGTCACTCATTTTGCAAGCGAGCAACATTTTCTTCTTTATGCGAAGAGTGTGTTGGGGGGGGGAGCCAGGGCCGGATTTGTACTTTTTAACGCCCAAGGCCAACTATCACCAGCCGCCCCTGGACCAACAGCATCCTAAACTTTCCCCCAGCACAGCAGGGATTATATTTTAGGCTCTTGGACAGTTAGTAAAGTGATGGCAGGGATTACATTATAAACTACTCTGAGGACAGTTAGTGACATGATGGCAGGGATTAGATTGTAAGCTCCTTGGCAAGCAGCACATTCGGTGAGAGACAGGCAGCTCAGAGATCACTGTAGGTGCACGTTCGCTGCCCCTTCATCCCCCGAGTGCCAGATCTAGCTGTTGGTAGTGGCCCACAGCTATGTGCAAACTCTGTGTAGCAGGACAAATGTTTGGCAAGCTAACTGCTACTGCTGCCCACCCTAGCTTTCCTGGTGCCCTAGGCCATGGCCTTTGCGGCCTTGCCTGAAATCCGGCCATGGGGGAAGCGAAAGGCCATGGGGGTAGCGGAATGGCACTACACAAGAGTGACATCACGTGGGGCAGCGTAAGTGGGGGAGAAGAATGTTATCTCCCGTCACTTGGCCAAAGGACGAATCGCTGGCCGAGCATTCAGGGGGCATCGCTGGCTGCCTCTCCCAAGTTTATCTATCGTGTGTATGGGCCTTTAGTATGGTTGTTAACTTTAACTTTGTTCTTTCATTAATGCAGAGTTTGCCTTCTCTCTCTTTCTCTCTCTCTACCTGTATAATACTGACAGGCACTTTGCACAATATATGATCACATGACTTTCCCAATACAAAGCATAAAACTACGGAGGGGAAACTGTCATCCATTATTTAACATAGGTATTTTGAAAATACAGCGTTCCAGATAACAATGGTATATTTATATACAAGTATTACAGACCTTACTCAATTTGCATTTTCTCCTAAAATAGATCATTTTTAGCACTTTGCAATCAAACAAGTGCCAAAAGCAGTTTAAAAAGGTACTGTCAAAATTATTTTCTTGCTTCCTGGTGGCTTAAAAAAGATTTTATTGATAAGATGAGAAAATATTTCCTAGGAGAAAACCATGAAATAAATAAGGGCCCACGAGTCGACTTAAAACTTCAGTTTTACTTTTTCTGCCAAGTTCTCCAGAATCTCGATTGCAATATTATACTGCAAGACACACAATTAGAAACTCTCACTCATTCTGCCCTTGGCACCCCCTTGCCTCCTGGCAGTAAAACATGGCTGTTCTCAAAAGGTACATGCCCCACAAATAAGTCACCTGCCAGCATGGCTTTGAATAACATAACCTGTCCTGACACTTGGCTTAAAGTGTGTAAACCATCTTGCTTTATTTACTGATGAGGTCAGGTCAATAAATATTTTTCAGTGATTGCTTGCTGCCTCATTTGGGGTACTGCTATGTTATACTGGTTATTCTGATTTTATTAAGCTCAGCCATACCACTCAGAAAGAGAACTGGACAGACTAGCGATGAACAATTTATACTACAAAAATTCTGGTTGGTTGGCTGGCCATGATATGTCACATAATATCTCACTTCTAGTTCCTGTGAAAGCTAAAACAGGAAGAAAGAAGATAAGCTCACATGACTAGGACCATCCAATCAGAGACCTACAAAAAAGCACCTTACCAAATTGATGTACATTCCAGAGCAGAATTTTTGTAGATTTAATTGACCACCACCAATGCCCACACAGCATTTTGAAAACTATTTAATTGGCTTCATTAACTTCAATATTTTGCAAATTAGCTGGCACCTCAAAACAAAAGTCATCTAAGTACTTGTCAAATACTGTAGTTAGGAATAAAAAGCAAAAGTTTTACAGTGATGGAGTGTGTAAAATTGCTACTGAATTATTACATTGGCTCGTTAATACAAAAAAGTTGTAAGGGCTAGTTTACGTGGACCCTTGAGTTCGGTTTGTTTTCTGAGGTCAACATGAACTCAAACTGAAGACAACGGTCCATGTACATCGTGAAAAACTGGTCAACTGGCTTCAAACTGCAGCTGCACTGTATTTGATCTGCACATGATCTGCATGTAAACTAATATAACAGTGGCAGTTAAATAGAATCCAAATGTCTGTATACTGGTCTTTACTTTAAGCACTGACTTCAACCTCAGATGCTTCTTATAGTTTTACTGCTGCTCTTGATGAGGGAAGAGTTAATTGCATTGCAAGATTTGTGCCTGCCCTCTACTAGGTGGGATGGGTGTGTTATGTGATGTCTATATATGTAAAAATGTGTAACCAGAGGACCAATCACTGGTCGTTTGCTATGTAACTGCTGAGAGTTCGGTTGGAGATTTTTTTTTCTTTCTTTTGAGATTGGATGTGTGTGGTGGTGTGAGGAGCCCTTTTTCCAACCTGTGAACTCCCTGCTGAATGGCCACTCAGTGAGGTCACTGAACCACTCTGTTGTTCATCAATTGATTAAGACATGGTCAGTGAAAAATAAAAGGTCGGTAAAAAAAAAAAACTTTCTGTGTTTTAGACTTTTTTTTTCTTAATGTAGTAAAATTTTCACACATACGGTTCAGTAATTTACCGAAAAACTGCATAACAATTCAGTAAGATTTTTACCTCATGCTGTATTTCATTTGTTATTTTAAAGAATTATGCAATATTTTATTTGGTATTTGTTTTTTTTTTTGGGGGGGGGGGGGGTTTGTTTTCTTTTTTCTCTTCAAACTCAGCTTTCCCACCGGGTTATATCCTGATTGGCTTAAGGCATTAGTCTTAGATCAGTTACTGTTTGCATCATTGTTTGCAAAAAAAATAGGAATATCTTTTTAATGGTAAGGACTATAAATAATCCATATTGATATAGCAAAGTGAATATAAGCTCTGAAGCAGTACCTTTGACAAATTAGAAGTGCAAATAACCCATAGAACCCCCTATGCCTCCACCCCCAATAACATAACCTGTGACGCTGGGTGTTGACGTGCACACAGAAATACAAAAAATCGAGGTCAGGTCGTAGCTTAGGTCATACACACAAGATCAGATATATGCGGTACAGAAGGACTAATGCAGAGCTAGGTCAAATAACAGGCTAGGATAGATACACAGGTAATTAGATGGCTACAGTACGAGGGGTTGAGACAAGTGCTAAGTCAATAATCAGGCAAAAGTCATACACATAGGATTAGATACTTGAGGTACAGAGACAAGGTCGTTAGGCTAGCCGAGGTCTATAACGGGTATCAGATGACTTAGGTACAAAGGGATGAGACTTTAATTAGAGTGGTGGACTTGCCAGATCATACACAGAACACAAAATGATAATTACAATTTAATAATTACAAAATATATATATTACACAGTTCTAGACTGACTAGAGTACATATATAGCACGAAGTGCACAATATATAAATGTAGCTCTCAAAAACTATCTCACTAGGATAAAGACCAAGAACCAGCGAACTGATTAGTATCAAGGCCAATGAGGCTGCTCTGCCCGGCGCGCGTCCATCTAGCCGCATTGCGCACGCATTGAAGCACCGCCGCAGGGGTGCTGGGGATGCCACTAGAGGACAGCAGAGAGGAAGACCCAGTACGCGAGCGAGTCCCGCCGGAGACGCCGCGGGAGACGTCACGGTTCTCGCCACCGGAAGGGGAGTTTGTTACATAACCCAACTAGAACACCACATTTACATCCCTACAGGGTTAAAGTAGATCAGGGCCCAGGAGTCTCCTATACACCTTCCTCCCCTCTCAGGAGTCTCATTCCCATTAGCCAGCTGGACCATATGATTTTATTGAGAGTCTCATTAGAGGACAGTCCAGGTGTGGTCCTCTATTACTTATCCTCAAACCTTCGCTCAGGTAGATTTCTGTCAGCTTGTCCCCGTCTCTCTCCTCTCCCGCCCCAGCCTGAAAACTCTACCTATATGTCCATAGGTGGGGAGATTCTCCTTCTGTTACACCATATTTCTCTTATGGTTCTATATTGGTTTGAGGTTATTTCAGGTATGGAATTGTTTAATCTTTCATATAAGATTTCCATTTCACTAAACCATCCGAAATGTAAAGGCGGCCCAGACCCTTCCAGTTTTTGCCGATTACCTTCCTCATATAAAGGGAACCCACATCTTTTAAAAAAGCGCCTTCCCTATTTTCTTCCTGTTCTATTATACCAAAAATTGAATTAATTATATATAGATTAAAATTACTATCTACCACTTGTTTTACAAAATCAGTAAATTCTTTCCACAGAGGTAAGACTGATAGACAGTTCCACCACATGTGAATTTCTGACCCCCCTGTTAACCCACATCTCCAGCATGTGGCACCCGACATTGAGTTAAATTTTCCTGCCCATTCCGGCGTTAAGTACCACCTCGATACCACCTTATATTGCATCCGCTGCAAGTCTGAATCAGGGCTTTTCCATATAACAAACCAAATTGTTGGCCATTTTTGTCCCGGGGGGGTTTTAAAATAAGCTCCCATTTTTTGCAGTAAGGTGGGAGGTCACATTTGTCAGTGATTTTTAAAAAGTCATATAGTAATGACAATATTTTTGGTGGTCTTTTATTAAGAAGGAGAACTTTTTCAAGTAAATTCAAATCATTCCTAAGGGGCATATTTTTGTCCATATAGCTTTAAACTTGGAAAAACCACCAGGAAATATTCACTCGTGGCTCCCCCATCAATCCGGTGATCCCCAGGTCCTTGTTACCGTAAATATGGACTAGACGGGTATCTATATTCAAACCATTTTTGGAGAACCACAATGCTAAAGATGCGGACGGAAATCCCAGGTTGTGTCTTAGGGATGTCAGGGGTTAAAGGCCTCCCCTTATCTGCCATTTTTTCATTTGGCGATACAAAATTTCCAATGTGGGTTTTATTAAGGGGTGTGATGATGTTAGTGTTGGGCGAACATCTAGATGTTCGGGTTCGGGCCGAACAGGCCGAACATGGCCGCGATGTTCGGGTGTTCGACCCGAACTCCGAACATAATGGAAGTCAATGGGGACCCGAACTTTTGTGCTTTGTAAAGCCTCCTTACATGCTACATACCCCAAATTTACAGGGTATGTGCACCTTGGGAGTGGGTACAAGAGGAAAAATTTTTTAGCAAAAAGAGCTTATAGTTTTTGAGAAAATCGATTTTAAAGTTTCAAAGGGAAAACTGTCTTTTAAATGCGGGAAATGTCTGTTTTCTTTGCACAGGTAACATGCTTTTTGTCGGCATGCAGTCATAAATGTAATACATATAAGAGGTTCCAGGAAAAGGGACCGGTAACGCTAACCCAGCAGCAGCACACGTGATGGAACAGGAGGAGGGTGGCGCAGGAGGAGAAGGCCACGCTTTGAGACACAACAACCCAGGCCTTGCATGAGGACAAGAAGCGTGCGGATAGCAATTTGCATTTTGTCGCCATGCAGTCATAAATGTAATAAAGATGAGAGGTTCAATAAACAGGGACCGGAAACGCTAACCCATCACAGAAGTTCATTGTTCATGTTACTTGGTTGGGGTCCGGGAGTGTTGCGTAGTCGTTTCCAATCCAGGATTGATTCATTTTAATTTGAGTCAGACGGTCTGCATTTTCTGTGGAGAGGCGGATACGCCGCCGATCTGTGACGATGCCTCCGGCAGCACTGAAACAGCGTTCCGACATAACGCTGGCTGCCGGGCAAGCCAGCACCTCTATTGCGTACATTGCCAGTTTGTGCCAGGTGTCTAGCTTCGATACCCAATAGTTGAAGGGTGCAGATGGATTGTTCAACACAGCTACGCCATCTGACATGTAGTCCTTGACCATCTTCTCCAGGCGATCGGTGTTGGAGGTGGATCTGCACGCTTGCTGTTCTGTGTGCTGCTGCATGGGTGTCAGAAAATTTTCCCACTCCAAGGACACTGCCGATACCATTCCCTTTTGGGCACTAGCTGCGGCTTGTGTTGTTTGCTGCCCTCCTGGTCGTCCTGGGTTTGCGGAAGTCAGTCTGTCGGCGTACAACTGGCTAGAGGAGGGGGAGGATGTCAATCTCCTCTCTAAAGTCTCCACAAGGGCCTGCTGGTATTCTTCCATTTTGACCTGTCTGGCTCTTTCTTCAAGCAGTTTTGGAACATTGTGTTTGTACCGTGGATCCAGAAGGGTATAAACCCAGTAATTGGTGTTGTCCAGAATGCGCACAATGCGTGGGTCGCGTTCAATGCAGTCCTAGGCCGAAGAGGTCATAGCCTAGGGTCACAAAACCTGTTTATTTGGGCAATTTCAATGGTGGCGAGTCTGACGTACATAAATCGCAGCAATGGCCGTTAGCAACGTCTGAATCTCACGAAATGTCTCATGCAGGTAGAAGACATATTGTTAGACTTGGGCTCCAAAGATGGGTTCCCTACATCTCTGCAAACCAGAGTTACAGGGCTCCAAATTTGGTAAAATCCCCCATAGGCTTTCATTGGGCCTCCTATTTACAGTTCCAAAATCTCACATCTTTTCAAAGGGCAATTACTCAGCAGTGGCAAATTTTCTAGCATTGTAGGGACCCTTAGGGGGAACATGACTGGTGAGTTCCGGGCCCCTAGGCCAAAGAGGTCATAGCCTAGGGTCACAAAAACCTGTTTATTTGGGCTATTTCAATGGTAGTGATGGTGACGTACATAAATCGCAGCAATGGCCGTTAGCAAAGTCTGAATCTCACGAAATGTCTCATGCAGGTAGAAGACATATTGTTAGACTTGGATTCCAAAGATGGGGTCCCTACATCTCTGCAAACCAGAGTTACAGGGGTCCAAAATTGGTAAAATCCCCCATAGGATTTCATTGCCTCCCTATTTCACTTTCCAAAATCTCACATCTTTTCAAAGGGCAATGGCTCAGCAGTACCAAATTTTCTAGCATTGTAGGGACCCTTAGGGGGAACATGACTGGTGAGTTTCGGGCCCCTAGGCCGAAGAGGTCATAGCCTAGGGTCAAAAAAACCTGTTTATTTGGGCTATTTCAATGGTAGTGATGGTGGCGTACATAAATCGCAGCAATGGCCGTTAGCAAAGTCTGAATCTCACGAAATGTCTCATGCAGGTAGAAGACATATTGTTAGACTTGGATTCCAAAGATGGGGTCCCTACATCTCTGCAAACCAGAGTTACAGGGGTCCAAAATTGGTAAAATCCCCCAAAGGATTTAATTGCCTCCCTATTTCACTTTCCAAAATCTCACATCTTTTCAAAGGGCAATGGCTCAGCAGTACCAAATTTTCTAGCATTGTAGGGACCCTTAGGGGGAACATGGCTATGACCTCTTCGACCTAGGGGCCCGAAACTCACCAGTCATGTTCCCCCTAAGGGTCCCTACAATGCTAGAAAATTTGGTACTGCTGAGCCATTGCCCTTTGAAAAGATGTGAGATTTTGGAAAGTGAAATAGGGAGGCAATGAAATCCTATGGGGGATTTTACCAATTTTGGACCCCTGTAACTCTGGTTTGCAGAGATGTAGGGACCCCATCTTTGGAATCCAAGTCTAACAATATGTCTTCTACCTGCATGAGACATTTCGTGAGATTCAGACTTTGCTAACGGCCATTGCTGCGATTTATGTACGTCACCATCACTACCATTGAAATAGCCCAAATAAACAGGTTTTTGTGACCCTAGGCTATGACCTCTTCGGCCTAGGGGCCCGAAACTCACCAGTCATGTTCCCCCTAAGGGTCCCTACAATGCTAGAAAATTTGCCACTGCTGAGTAATTGCCCTTTGAAAAGATGTGAGATTTTGGAACTGTAAATAGGAGGCCCAATGAAAGCCTATGGGGGATTTTACCAAATTTGGAGCCCTGTAACTCTGGTTTGCAGAGATGTAGGGAACCCATCTTTGGAGCCCAAGTCTAACAATATGTCTTCTACCTGCATGAGACATTTTGTGAGATTCAGACGTTGCTAACGGCCATTGCTGCGATTTATGTACGTCAGACTCGCCACCATTGAAATTGCCCAAATAAACAGGTTTTGTGACCCTAGGCTATGACCTCTTCGGCCTAGGACTGCATTGAACGCGACCCACGCATTGTGTGCATTCTGGACAACACCAATTACTGGGTTTATACCCTTCTGGATCCACGGTACAAACACAATGTTCCAAAACTGCTTGAAGAAAGAGCCAGACAGGTCAAAATGGAAGAATACCAGCAGGCCCTTGTGGAGACTTTAGAGAGGAGATTGACATTCTCCCCCTCCTCTAGCCAGTTGTACGCCGACAGACTGACTTCCGCAAACCCAGGACGACCAGGAGGGCAGCAAACAACACAAGCCGCAGCTAGTGCCCAAAAGGGAATGGTATCGGCAGTGTCCTTAGAGTGGGAAAATTTTCTGACACCCATGCAGCAGCACACAGAACAGCAAGCGTGCAGATCCACCTCCAACACCGATCGCCTGGAGAAGATGGTCAAGGACTACATGTCAGATGGCGTAGCTGTGTTGAACAATCCATCTGCACCCTTCAAACTATTGGGTATCGAAGCTAGACACCTGGCACAAACTGGCAATGTACGCAATAGAGGTGCTGGCTTGCCCGGCAGCCAGCGTTATGTCGGAACGCTGTTTCAGTGCTGCCGGAGGCATCGTCACAGATCGGCGGCGTATCCGCATCTCCACAGAAGATGCAGACCGTCTGACTCAAATTAAAATGAATCAATCCTGGATTGGAAACGACTACGCAACACTCCCGGACCCCAACCAAGTAACATGAACAATGAACATCTGTGATGGGTTAGCGTTTCCGGTCCCTGTTTATTGAACCTCTCATCTGTATTACATTTATGACTGCATGGCGACAAAATGCAAATTGCTATCCGCACGCTTCTTGTCCTCATGCAAGGCCTGGGTTGTTGTGTCTCAAAGCGTGGCCTTCTCCTCCTGCGCCACCCTCCTCCTGTTCCATCACGTGTGCTGCTGCTGGGTTAGCGTTACCGGTCCCTTTTCCTGGAACCTCTTATATGTATTACATTTATGACTGCATGCCGACAAAAAGCATGTTACCTGTGCAAAGAAAACAGATATTTCCCGCATTTAAAAGACAGTTTTCCCTTTGAAACTTTAAAATCGATTTTCTAAAAAACTATAAGCTCTTTTTGCTAATTTTTTTTCCTCTTGTACCCACTCCCAAGGTGCACATACCCTGTAAATTTGGGGTATGTAGCATGTAAGGAGGCTTTACAAAGCACAAAAGTTCGGGTCCCCATTGACTTCCATTATGTTCGGAGTTCGGGTCGAACACCCGAACATCGCGGCCATGTTCGGCCTGATCGGCCCGAACCCGAACATCTAGATGTTCGCCCAACACTAACATCATCACACCCCTTAATAAAACCCACATTGGGAGCAGGGCAATCAGACTTCCCCCTTTTTTCCCCACTAGGGGGATGTCCTGCTGGGGGGGTCTGATCGCCGCCGGCTACTTGGGTTTTGTGGGGGGGCTCCTCAAAGCCCCCCTTCGCAGCGCTATTTTGCCCTCTCCGCCCTTCCCTCCCTTCCCTCCGTGCTGTGTGCGGCGCAGGACGGAGATCCGATCTGTGCCGCCTCTAATAGGCTTTAGCCTATCAGATGCTGGCGATCCCCTGCCAATCATAGGCATAGGATCGCCGATCTCCTTATTGATGTAAACAGCAGGGATTTCTTCCCCGCGTGTTTACATTTAGCCTGCGAGCCGCGATCGGAGGCGCGCAGGCTGTTCACGGAGACACCCTCCGTGAATTGACATGGAACGTTCCCATGGAAACACCACTTCGACCTGCCGACGCCTATCGCCGTTAGGCAGTCGTTGAGTGCCACCAGAAAGCAAGAAAATACTCAGAATAAAATTGATAGCATGTTTTTACCAACTTTTGGGTACTTTTTCAATTGTAAAATGCAAAAAAGTTAGTTTAAAGAGAAGATGAAAATTATCTCCTAGGAGATAACGCAGGTGAAACATGTAATTGCATATGGGCCTTTTCTCCTAAGTTTTCTCCTAGGAGATATTTTTAATTGTCTATTTAGAATAACTTTTCAGCACTTTGCAATTGAAAAAATACAAAAAAGTAGGTGTTTTAGTACTATCAAATTTATGTTAAATATTTTCTTGCTTTCTGGTGATGTAAAGGGCATTTTATTGACAAATTTGAAAATATTACTTAGGAGAAAAACTCAGGCAAAAAAGTGAATTGCATATGGCCCATAGTGTCTTATTAGCTATAAGGAGTGTAACTAGAGGTAAGCAGCCCCGGCTATTGCAGGGGGGCCCAGAGCTATGAGGGGCTCTGACTACTAACCTTCATTCCTCCAATACAGGGGCCTACACTTAGATTCGTTTTGATGGCTACACTTGTTACAGGTGTGAAGATCATGATGGCTACACTTGTTTTATGGCCCTTGTGAGACAGGCCCTAAGCCCGTGAAGGGCAAAAAGGGAAGACAAGTGAAAGGGAGTGAACATTGGGGGCCCCATCAGAGTTTTGCAGGAAGCCCAATGAATTGTACTTATTCCACTGTTAACGCATTTTGATTACTACACAATAATATTGTGCAATTAGGGACATTTTTTGGTTATTGACTTTTTTATTTTCCTAAATAGTTTAATCAGTTTTCACCTTTTCTCTGCTCTGTTTCTTCCCGTCTACAACCTTACTAATGGCCATTCGTTACCAACTGCTTGAGGCCGGAGCTAAGTACCGAACATCTCGCTTGTTTTACCGCATGCTCTATTCTTTAGGAATGAATATTATTATGTAGGTTAAGTCATCGCAGCTAGTGATGAGTGAAAATGCCAATATTCTTTTCGCATTAATTTTTAGAAAAATAATGTAAAATTCGATTTTCAAGCGAAAATACAATAAAAAAGTACTGTTATTTTGTTCGCGTTTTTTCACTTTTTTTTTGCAAATTGTTGCAGTTAAAAATATCAATTTTTTATGTAAAATCTTCCATGTTAAAAAATACTTTTTCCACATTTACACGCTTTTTGCAGTGCAATATTGATCTTTGGAGGGTTTTACGCAAAAAACACTAAGACGAGAAAACACTAAAATACAAGCTATTTTCATGAAAATTTTCTCACAATCAAAAATAGCATTTTGAATGTGTAAATTAGTGGCAAAAATTTGCAAGCAGCACTGATCGTACCAAATCAGGAATGTGCCATCAGGCTGATCACGTGCTTCTAGCTCTGACAGCAATAAAGTGTATCAGGATTATTCTTGAACATTTTCGTAGCCCTTTCTTCAAACTGCTCCAACAAAATCTTTCCGGATCAATACAGAAACATCCCATTTAAGAGCAAAGTAAAACAAAAAGGTTGGTAATAATATTGTGCTTGGCTTGAAAGCCACTGTAATACATCACTGATATCAGAAAGCTGCTGTATTTATTTGGATAAGACATGCTTATACCTGCTTGACTGGGTCACGGCATAACACTGTAAAATCGGATTTTCTTTTTTATTATATAATCCAGTAACCATGTATTTTATTTATCAGAAATATTCAGAAGTAGATTACCTTGCTACAGAGAAGAAGGCTTCAGGTTTTGCTGGCGAATAGGGCATTATAACAAGGAGAGGCTATTATTCTGCACTCACCCTATCTAATTCATTAGTGGTGAGGATTTTCTGAGCTGCAGAAGGCAAATCCGTGCATGCACTGCTGGATCTGTCAAAGCTGCATCCCCTCCACCCTCAGCACTCCCTGGGATACTCAACGTTTATGTTGTATCTAAGAGACCAGAGCTGCTATCAACATTTCTTCTAGGAATAGGGAAAAGGGCTAAGAGAAGGAAGCCAACTGGTACCTTAAAGGGAAGCTAAAGTGACACATGGCATAGGCATGTGTATGTACAGTGCTACGCACACAAATACATATACTGTGTTGCTTTTCTTCTTTCTCTCCCTTAAAGAGTTAATATTCAACTATGGAATTGACAGTTTTTCTCCAGTCAGAATCCAGTTGGACTATAGCATCCTGATAAGGAATGACAGCCATAAAACACTTTTATAGCAGAGAACTGGGCTTATGAGAGCAGGAAATAGAGAAAAAAAATTCATATATTTTAGAACTTAGAGACACGGAACAGTCTCAAGTTTTATTGAGGCAAAATACATTTACTTTTTTTTAAGTTTTTAAACACAACACTAAATGTAAGTGCCCAATATACTTTTCATTTTTCATATAAGTAACCCAAGCCTTCCCTGTAATAAATGGAATTGGAATTTATTTTAGTCTCAACAAGTAAGCAGTACCATTGAAAACAAAATACTTAACTTAATTTGTGGTTACAATTGTAGGAACATGATTTCATTAGTGTGTCAGTTGTCACTGCATGCCAGCTCTGTGTTGTCATTGTTAAAAAATTTTGAAGCTAATAGGAATTGAAAAAAAAAAATCAAACAGATACTTAGGGAAATCTCTTATAGAGCCTTCCCATTCCTTCTTTGGTCCCTGTGTTCCAGCGCTGGATCCCCTGGTAGCAGTACTCGACTGATTGTTCGAATGCTGCTCTCTGCTTCTGCAGGAGGCTTCCAAAGACGGCCGGCTCTGTACTGCGCTTGCATGAGCATTATCTCTGATGTGCTTGCGTGATACGCAGTACAGAGCCGCCCATCTCTGGGACTAGCACTTGGGCCCCCGAAGACTTCTGAAGCCTCCCGCAGTGGGGTATTCAAACAGGGTGACTTCACTGGAACGCAAGAGGAGCAGAAAGGCTTTCCTCTCCTTAAGCTGGCCATACACTGGCCCGATTCGCCGCCGTTTTGACAGCAGATTCGATCACTGGGATCGAATCTGCTGCCAATCGTTCGCACTACACGCCGAATTTTGATCCTTTTCGTCCGATCCCGTCGATCGCTCCGTGCGGAAAATTAGCGTCGATCGCCCGCGGGTAGGGAGCGCGTCGCTAGCGGCGTTCGAGTACCCGACGACCGACGCAATAGAGCCGCATACATTACCTGCTCCGCCGGCACGACTACCCCCGGTCACCGCTGCTCCGTCTCCGCGCTGGTCTCCGGCATGCTTCACTTCTTCTAGCTCGGCAGGAAGTTTAAACAGTAGAGGGCGCTCTACTGTTTAAAACTTCCTGCCGGGCAGGAAGAAGTAAAGCATGCCGGGGCCGGAGACCAGAGCGGAGACGGAGCAGCGGTGACCTGGGGACTGGAGTCGCGCCGGCGGAGCAGGTAATGTATGCGTGTATGCGGGCATGCGGGCGGGGGGAGCGGCGGCAGCACCACCACAACAGATTGTGAACGGTTTCAGGCTGAAATCGGTTCACAATCTGTTTGCAGTAAAGGTAGCCATACGATCCCTCTCTGATCAGATTCGATCAGATAGGGATCTGTCAGTTGGTCGAATCTGATGGCAAATCGACCAGTGTATGGCTACCTTAAGGCAAGTATCTGTTTGATTTTTTTTTCCAGTCCCCATTAACTTTATTTACTCAATTTAGTATGCTAATAAATGCAGTTGTCCAGTATACCCAATTGTAACCAGTGATGAGTGAAAATGCTGATATTCTTTTTGCATACATTTTCACAAAAATAATGTGAAATTCAACTTTTCAGTTAAAAATGTCTTCAAAAAACTTTTTTTATAATAAGTTTGCGATTTTTTTGGCATTTTTTGCAAATGTTCGTGCTAAAATCTGATTGTCATGCTTGTGAATCTTCACAATAAAAATAACTATTTTTTTTGCGTTTTCTAATTTTTGCATTGGATAGAAACTTTTGTTTCCTTTGACCATATTTACATTGTATTTTAACAAACATTTTTCAAAATCGATAATGGCATTTTCTATGTGAAAATGACTTGCCAAAAATTCATAAGCAACACCGGTTTTAACAGGGCCCTTATTTTTGTGTCAACTGGCACAACCACTTTATTGCAATTGCAAACAAAAACACAACTTTGTATGCATATACTGTATTTTTTGGACTATAAGACTTACTTTTTCTCCATCAAAAGTGGGGGTGGGGGGGGAGTTACTGCGTCTTATAGTCCAAATGCAGGGAGTTCCTGACTTGTGAACGCCTGCCAATACGAACCTCCAACCCGCCGCAATGTCAGGGACTCCCTGTACTGTGCCCATGCAGAGGAGAACACAGGGGGACAAACGGAGGACCTCAAGGGACACAAAGGAACATAGATAAAGTCACAAGGGAATCACAAAGGGGCATACAGAAGGACACAAGGAGGACAGAGGCGGACACATAGGGGACACAGGAGGATACAAGGGGGACAGAGGAGGACACAGGGAGACACAAGAGGTACAAGGGGGCATGAGGTACAAAGGGGGCATAATCCACAAGATGCCCTTTAAAATGGATAACAACAATAAAAATAACAATAATATTTATATAGAGCTTTTCTCCCTGGGGACTCAGCAGGTTTAGTATATACTGCAGGTTTAGTATATACTGCACCAGGTTTAGTATATACTTTTTCCTCTGCTCTTTGTCCTCTAAACCTAGGTGGGTCTTATGGTCAGGAGCATCTTACAGTCCGAAAAATACGGTATTTGTAATTATAAAGGCCATCCAGTTATACGGGGAATGATGTCATTTACAAGGTCAATCCCATGGCACATGGTAGCACTACTGTTGCCAACAGTTAGACCTCCAAAGAGGGTTTCAGCCTCTCAATGCTAATTGTGAGTCTATGTCCAGCCAGGAGTAGAAAAAGGTGGTAGATCACAACGTGGTTGAGGTGAATGTATTAAGGGAAAAGGAGGAAGATGCATAGTAGCAATATTCTATGAGTGGAACACAGGTACCCAGAACCAACATGGTCTCAATGCAGTGTTCATAATTGTACAACCTTATTAGGCCATCCTGATCAATCAGCAGAAGTTTGTAAGAACAACTATGGCCCACCACTAGGTTTGTTGAAAATATTTGGGTGTTCTTTTTAACCTATGCTCTGCAACAGGGGCATCAGAAGATACATCACCTAGCCTGGGTAGGGCCCACTTGGTCTTACACAGTTGATGAACATGACCATTTTTTTTTACTGAAATAGACAAATCTAGAACTATTAAACTTTTCATCTCTTTCCTTAATTTTCTTCTGCCACACAGGCATTTATAACCTCTGCTTAGTTAGCAGTGATAATTTCACAGTTCAGACTGCAGTCCAACTGCAGATAAGCACTTACAGCACTGGATTCTTAACCCTTACAGTGAGGCAAAAAGTAAAACAAGCTAGTTCTACGTAGGTTGTGGACTGTGCATAAACATGTTTATACTATCATATAACAAATCACTTCAGGTACACTATAAATGTAATACAGTTAGTGTTTCAGAATGTACTTTAATTTTACAGTGCTTTCTATTAAAGGGAACCTGTACTGAGTAAAATTATTTCAAATAAACACATGAGGTAACTTCAAATGAACATTACATAGTTACCTTGCCATCAGTTCCTCTCAGAAGCTCACCAGTTTCTTCTGACAATGATCCCTTCCAGTTCTGACAACATTTTGTCAGAACTGAAATATATCAGTTGCTGTCAGTTATATATCAGTTGCTGTCAGTTACAGCTGAGAGGAGAACTGATGTGTCCATGTTTCCCTATGGCTCAAGTGGGCGATATTACAGTTTAACTGTGTGCTGACCAGGAAGCTGTTATGGGGTAATGGCCATTTTCAAAATGGAGGACGGAGAATTCCATTGATCACAGTGGACAAACAGGACACAGGAGAGGAGAAAGAGATTGAGGAGTAGACTACATGGAAGGTAAGTATGACTTGTGTATGTTTATTTTGACTTTTAATTTTCAGTACAGGCTTTCTTTAAGGTCTGTGTTCATGAACCATGAAGGAAGTGCACCAGTGCTGCTTTGTACGACCGCAGAGCACTTGAACCAAGGTTGTGCTGCTTTCATAAGCAGTTGTAAAACATTTGCTCTTTTCTGAACAGCAGACTACAACATGGGAAAACAACACAACTGTGGCTCATTTGCAGCTCAAACACGGTAATATATAGGGATTGTCGGAAATGCCCATTTTCAATTCCGCGGAAATTCCAATTTCTGCCAATTCCTGTTCCATTTTTCCGACTTTCCGTTTTTCCGATTTTAGATTTTCAAAGAGTAATTTATATATATTTGCATCAGAGAATGCCAAAAAAAAGGGAAAACAATCAGAAAGACAGAAATTGAAAAATTGGTAGATGGAAAACGGTCTTGTGATTGGTCTAAAATTGCCGCGGCGATCAGATTTTTGCTGAAAAATTCTGCATTCTCTGATTGGGCAATGCTTCTGAGTTCTGTGATTGGGCTAAAATTACTGAGTTGCTGTAAATCATATTTCTGCGGAATTCCGATTTCCGGTCTCAATTTCCGTTTTTCCGAATTCCGATCGAAATGCAGAAATTTCAATTCTGCAGAATCCGAATGAGCATCCCTACTCATATACACAACATCTATCAGGTGTACTACAAACTCCAAATACACCCTTGCTGGACCCGTGTGTTTCCCCATTACTTGCAAGCAGGGATGCTCAAATCCGAATTCGTCCCTCGGAGCCTCCCAAGATGCAGTCCCACGCATCACGTGACTACAAACCCGGGAGGAGAAAGTGTTTGTAGTCACGTGATGCGCGTGGACCGCATCGTGGGAGGCGCCGAGGGACAGACCGAAGAAGACGTCAGACAGGTAAGCTGGGTGAAATCCGGATAGCAACTATCTAAATTCACCCGAATTCGGATTTGAGCATCCCTGCTTGCAAGCCTCTACTTCTGCATCTGCTTTCAGGCATTTGAAAGAGTTGTCCTTAAAACCGTCTATCTTACTACAGAGCCGTCTAAAGCTAAATAAGGAACTACATATAAATCTCTGATGAGGAAGTTTGCATATGTATTATAATTGAACAATAGATGTTCCTATTCTGACAAAAGGCTCTTTCTGATGGGTTTTCTTTAATCCCCAATTGGTTCTATCATGCTTGTGCTTTCATCTATTGTACTGAGAACTCAGAAAGTGTGTGTAACCTCACTGCTACACCACTCCATTCACGAAATGCTCAACTTCAACCTCCACCTTAGAGTTAGTTTATTAAGCTAAGCATATTGATTCACACAGAAAAGTAGATGAGGGAAATACTCTTGAGATTTGGTATAATTAAGTCTGCCAGCCTCTGGTTGCTGTCACAATATTTAAATGTATTGGTAAAAAGTTTCAAGCTTAATTCATATCTCGGTATACTCTACTGAGACTAAGAACTTCAAATCGTGCTCAGAACGACTGCATAGGTTTAAAGGAAAAGAACACATTTGTGTCTATTGAGCACAGCACAGTTAGAACAGACAGTGTGGCCGGAGAAGGGGTTTACTGCTATGAAGGCATGCAAGCAGAGAAGGGGAAAGGTGCTAGCTGTCAAAAATGGTAGAGAAAGTGGTTGGTCTAGTAAGAGGTCTTTTTGGTCCTTTGTAGCCCCTTAACCACTTCAGGACTCAGCCTTTACCCCCCCTTAAGGACCAGCACTGATTTCTGAGATCTGTGCTGGGTGGGCTCTACAGCCCCCAGCACAGATCAAATCCCAGGCAGAGTGACCAGATCACCCCCCTTTTTTCCCCACTAGGGGGATGATGTGCTGGAGGGGTCTGATCGCTCCTGCATGCGTGTGGGTGGCGGGGGGGGGCACCTCAAAGCCCCCTCCACCGCAGGATTCCCCCTCTCCCTCTTCTCCCTCCCTGCCCCGGAGATCGGAGGCTGCACAGGAACGGATCTGTCCTGTGCAGCCTCTAACAGGCTCCTGCCTGTCATGTGACAGCGATCCCCGGCCGCTGATTGGCCGGGGATCGCTGATCTAGTACAACGCTGCTACTGTTAGCAGAGTTGTAAAAATGTAAACAAAGCGGATTATTTCCGCTTGTGTTTACATTTAGCCTGCGAGCTGCGATCAGCAGCCCGCAGGCTATTCACGGAGTCCCCCGCCGTGAATTGACAGGAAGCAGCCACTCGCGCGAGCGGCTGTTTCCTGATTAATTAGCCTGCAGCCGGCAACGCAGAAGTGCGTCACTGGTCCTGCAGCTACCACTTTGCCGACGTGCGTTATGAGTGCGCGGTCGGCAAGTGGTTAAACACTCCTAGGAGATCCAGTTTACAATACCCTGCTGGGTAGTCTGTAACTCTAGATGTTTAAGTCCTACGTCATAGAACCACATTAATCCATGACATGCACTGATGAGGATCAACCAATCCGAAACAGTCTGTATGCCTGTTGATTGTGGCTCTGTACAATTAACAAGCTGGCACATCATTGCATTCCAGCGTTTCTGGAGGTGTGTTTAGCTTACAGGGACAAGAAAGGATGATTTGCATATTCAGCAGTGATGCATTGTGGGAGACATCATATGCTCACTCCAACCTTTAATATATCGCAAATACCTTCTGTTTTAAGCAGGGGCGTTCCTAGGGTCCTTGGAGATTGGTGGCACCTGGGGGCACTAGGTGGGGGGGTACATGTGGCGCGCTGTGAGCGCCGCGTCAAAAAATGGGCGTGGTCATGCAGTGAGTGGGCGTGGTCATGGGTGGGGCCAATCGTACATTAGATTAGGACAGCGGTGGCGAACTTTTTGGAGCCCCAAACTGCAACCCACAAGTCACTTATCTATCGCAAAGTGGCAACAGCAATTTAAACTAAATACTATACAAACGTTTTAACACATACATGAACATTATGGAAAACCCAAGTTGAAAAACTGTGAAGATAAACAATTTCATCCATCCTACTGCTGAAAAAAAAATATATTCATTTTTTTAGAACCTCCCAGTTTTATTTTCTGTTTTAAAAAGCAAAAAAAGGTAGGTTTAATGCTATTGTCTCATATGATGATGATTCAGCTTTTCCCATAGTCTCGCAGTTAGCAATCATGTGACCCCAAACAAGACAAATTAAGCAATCATGAGGCCCCTATCAAGACAAATTCAGCAATCATGAGGCCCCCAACAAGACAAATTCAGCAATCATGAGGCCCCAACATGACAAAGTCAGCAAGCGTGAGGCCCCCAACAAGACAAATTCAGCAATCATGAGGCCCCCAACAAATCATGAGGCACCCAACAAGACAAATTCAGCAATCTTGAGGCCCCGAACAAATCATGAGGCCCCCAACAAGACAAATTCAGTAATCATGAGGCACATAAATAGACAGCATTTCACATAAATAGGCAGAATGCCCCCTTAACCAATTCATATCCTAACTACAGTATATTCACGTCATTGCAAGTGGCTTCTGAACGCCACATGACGTGAATATAAGTTGTCCCCTTTAAATGAGCACAGCGTGCGTGCTAGCACGCACCTGGGCTCATCAACCCCCCTCCCTCTAACTACACTAATCCTGGATGGCCTCCCAGAGTCCGATCCCCCCACCCCACGCCCGATCGCCTGTAATTACACCCCCTGCTCCTCCATGCTGCGATCAGGCAGCATGGGGAATTACAAAGATGATTTCCCACCTAATCATCTTCCTGCGCAGTGATCGGCTCCCCTCCATTCAGTACCGCTGACAGCCTCTATGTGCAGAATGGATCGGGTCCTGGCTTAATGACGTCATCAAGCCGGGACCCGATCCACTCTGCACATAGAGGCTGTCAGCAGTACTGAATGGAGGGGAGCCGATCGCCGCGCAGGAAGAAGATTAGGTGGGAAATCATTGTAAATCCCCATGCTGCCCGATTGCAGCATGGAGGGGGGGAGGGAAATCATTAAAGAGACACCGCTGCTGGGGGGGGGGGTTTGAAGGGGAGCAACACACATGGTATTACCAGGGGGGGGGGTTAAAGGGGCGCACACACACCTAGCTATGGAGGGGGGGGGAGGGAATAGACACATCCAGCCAGCTTTGGGGGGAGAGGGGTGTGAATAGCCAAGGATATACATCTGGCTAGCTGGGGGGGAGGGGTACTAAGGCCTGGCTGGGGGGGGAGGGATATCCAGAGGCACATCTGACCAACTATGGGGGAGGGAGGCATATGTAGGTGCACATCTGGCTAACTGGGGGGAGGATCAGATTACAAGGGAGGAGAAAAATAACTAAATAAAAGTCAGACACAAAATGAAAAATTTATTTCCAAATAATTTATTGTCATCATACATTGTACTAGGATTAAAATGTAAATGGTAAAATAAACAGGGCAAATAGAAAAGTAAAATGTGTGCGTTTAACTTACAGCAGCAACTTTTATTTTCAAACTATAATGGCTGAAAACTGGGAAATAATGACTTTTTTCATTTTTTACCCTTTGTTCCCTTTAAAATGCATAGAAAATAATATAATTCTTAGCAAAAAGTACCACCCAAAGAAAGCCTAATTGGTGGCGGAAAAAACAAGGTATAGATCATTTATGTATGATAAGTAGTGATAAAGTTATTGGCAAACGAATGGGAGGAGTGTGAAATGTAGAAAATTGTTCTGGTTTTTTAGGGGGAAAACCCCAGGCACGCGAAGTGGTTAATATGGTAGACAACTCTCACCTGGCTTCTGAATTCTCCTCTACTGGCTGCTGTGCCTGGCAATACTGTTTTTGGCTGGATTGGGGATGATGTGTGAGCTTAAAGGCCTGGCAGTGATGCTGTGGCCTGGCTGGCGGTGATGCTGTGGCCGATGTTGTGGCTGGGTTGGCTGGCAGTGATGCTGCGCTGTGCTTGGCTGGTTGAAGTAAATGCTGGCCTGACTGGTGGTGATGCTGTGGCCTTTTTGACAGTGATTCTGGGCTGGTTGGCTGGTGGTGATGCTGGGCTGGCTGGCCTGGATAGTTAACGCAGTGACAGGTGCCCCCCAGTTAAGTGAGTGACGACAGGTGCCCCCCAGTTAAGTGAGTGATGGCAGGTGCCCCCCAGTTAAGTGAGTGACGGCAGGTGCCCCCCAGTTAAGTGAATGATGGCAGGTGCCCCCCAGTTAAGTGAGTGACAGCAGGTGCCCCCCAGTTAGGCAGTGAGTGACAGCAGGGACCCCCTAGTTAGGCAGTGAGTGACAGCAGGGACCCCCCAGTTAGGCAGTGAGTGACAGCAGGGACCCCCCAGTTAGGCAGTGAGTGACAGCAGGGACCCCCCAGTTAGGCAGTGAGTGACAGCAGGGACCCCCCAGTTAGGCAGTGAGTGACAGCAGGGACCCCCCAGTTAGGCAGTAAATGACAGCAGGGACCCCCCAGTTAGGCAGTGAGTGACAGCAGGGCAGGGCCGGCCCGCTCATGAGGCGGGGTGAAACTTTTGCCTCAGGCGGCAAATTTCCAGGGGCGGCATCCGCCCGTCCGTGCGGGGAGCCGGCCACCGAGCTGGAGGGGTAGCTGGCAGGACGGGGGTATTGGGCCTAGCGGCGGGGAGGGGGTCGTACCCCCCTCCCTCGCCTGGGTGCCCCGTCCTCCGCTCCCCTCCAGCCTTACATAGAAGCAGCCGCTATTTGTAAGAGGCACGGGCGGGGAGGACTCACCTCTTCCTCGATCCAGCGTGCGCTCCACTGACGTCACTTCCTGCAACGCTGCAGGAAGTGATGTCAGTGGAGCGCACGCTGGGAAGAGGTGAGTCCTCCCCGCCCGTGCGTCTTACAAATAGCGGCTGCTTCTTCTATGTAAGGCTGGAGGGGAGCGCAGTTCGGGGGACCCAGGCGAGGGAGGGGGGGGTACGACCCCCTCCCCGCCGCTAGGCCCAATACCCCCATCCTGCCAGCTACCCCTCCAGCTCGGCGGCCCCCCAGAGCGCCCCCCCCCCCCACCGGGTGGGGGGGGGGTGGCGGCGGAAATTTTTTGTTTGCCTCAGGCGGCAAAAAGTCTAGGGCCGGCCCTGCAGCAGGGACCCCCCAGTTAGGTAGTGAGTGACAGCAGGGACCCCCGTTTAGGTAGCGAGTGAGTGACAGGGACCCCCATTAGGTAGTGAGTGAAAGCAGGGACCCCCGTTTAGGTAGCGAGTGCCAGGCGCGCTCCCCACCCCACCTACCTTGCTGGCCGCGTCAGACCTCAGGATCAGCGGGCGACCCGACCAGATAGAGCGGCAAGCGGATGCTTTCCTTTGGCGGTGGGTACGGAAGCCGGCGCCGCCAATATGACGCCATGTGCGCTGCCTTGCCAAGGTCAGACTCCGTGCAGGGGGCGGAGCTAGTCACGCTCCATGGCTCCAGCCCCCTGCCTTTCGATGGAACACCACGCCCCCTGCCAGGTGCTCCTCCGCTTCTGATTGGAGCACGGGGCGGCAGGGGGCGGTTCAAGGCAGCGTATGCTGCCTGTCAAATTGATGTCGGGTCGGGAGCCGGAAATGTGAGCGGCCGCCGTATCAAGCGAACGGCGGCCGCGTTGACTCTTAACTTGTGCGGGCAGTGCGGCTGTGCCCATACATTCGGGGCACCTGTGTTGGGCACCCCCATAACACAGATCAGGGGCACCCTACGCCAGGTTCGTGGCACGGGCCACGAACCAACAGCGCTAGGAACGCCCCTGGTTTTAAGAAGGCAAGCTTTTGTTTTGTAAGGGGATTAAAGACACATTTACAGATTTAATTACATATTTCAGTTTGTTATGCCTAGATAAATAATATGCAAATAAGGGAGTGTGAACTTTGTACTTTTAAAAAGGGAATATGGGCCATTTTTTACACACTAAAATGTTAATGAACGTTTTCCATGTTTATAAAGATAAGAATGTTTGCAAACATATAAGAGCAAGAGAAAATATATTTTTGGACCATACAATGAAGCAAATAGACATGAGATAATACATTATCACAAAATGCATTGAATGGGCATGAGAACATGCGTTATTGCAAATTACAGTGAAGCCAATGGTCCTGAGGAAGAACATTATTGCAAAATGCATTGAAGACAATGAGCATGAGAAAACATATCTCTTTAAAAAAAACCTGTATTTTTCGGACCATCAGACGAGCCTAGGTTTAGAGGGCAAAAACCAGTGGAAATAATATACTATACCTGGGTACGTCCATGGTGCAGGGGCTTCTTGTGGAGCTCCCCCAAAGCTATCTCTATCTTGCATAGGGTCAAGTTTCCCCAACTTTTACTTTGGCGTAGGTATATTGATGATGAGGTGGTTGTTTGAGAGGATGATTTTATTGACCACATCAACAACGACGATCATTTAGTTTTCAATTGCATAACTAGTTCCAGCAAAATCCATTTTTTAGTTCTGACTATCAATATACAATCAGGTCAATTTTTCACAAAAACCATCTTTAAAGAAACTGATAGGAATAGCGTTATCCCTACCAATAGCTGTCATCATGCGCCTTGGCTAAAAGGAATACCTAAAAGCCAGTTCATTAGAGTACGAAGGAATTGTATGGAGTTGTCTGACTTTATTGGACAGAGCAATATGATCATTACTTGTTTTGCTGCTAAGGGATATGATTCAGTACAGCTCCATGCAATAAGAGACCAAATTAAAGAAGATACTATGCCCACTAATCCCTCTAACCCTAAGCATAATAGTAATGGGATTAGATTTTTGACCCAGTACAATCACACCGTGACGTTAACCTCTTTAATACCAACATATAAAACACCCTTAAAGAGGAACTGTCACGAAATCTTAAAATTTTATACACATACAAATAAGAAGCACATTTCTCCCAGAGTAAAATGAGCCATAAATTACTATTCTCCTAGGTTGCCGACACTTACAGTAAGTAGTAGAAATCAGACATTACCGACAGATTTTGGACTATCCCATCTTCTCATCGTTTTCTTTATTTTTAAAAGGACTTAGTGAATGGTAGTTGCTCCGTCCAACTGCCAAAACTGTGTGCAGCAAGCAGGGAGGCTGGTCAGCATCTTTTTATTAATCATTTTCAGAGAATGTCTTTATAAAGAATAAAGGCCATGCTGAGAATCCCCCATGAAGAGATGGACTAGACCAAAACCTGTCGGTAATGTCAGATTTCTACTACCTACTGTAAGTGACAGCAACATAGGAGAAAAGTAATTTATGGCTCATTTTACTCTGGGAGATATGTACTTTTTATTTGTATGTGTTTTAAATTTTAAGAATTTCATGACAGTTCCCCTTTAAGGACCAGAGCAATTTTGACATTTTAGCGATGCCCCTATGCAATCAGCATAGCAGCTTTACCACTACTTAAGACTACTAAGAGGTACCGGTACTTTGAAGTCTGTAGTTCAAAATGCATTTAAAGAGGAACTTTACTGTACAGAACACAATTGATAAAATTGCTTATTATTATTTTACAATTTTAATGTATAAATTATTTAGTCAATGTTGCAAAAATTACATTCTTAAATCTATCAGTGATGCTGGCATGTTTACTGCTGGCAAGTGCATCACTGTGGAATATTATTCCGCCCCCTTCTCCCCCCTATGTACTGAGCAGAAACATCACCTGGGCTCTGGTTTAGACTAGGCTAAACATCACTGGGAGAGCGGGATTACATACCAATATAATAATCCAAATATACAGCAATATATAGATATAAGAAGTATTTCTGATGCTGAAACAAAGATATTTTTGGATTTTTGCTGATTTAAATTAAACATTACATTTCAGTGTAACAATAGGTTTGACAAAAATTGTGATCATCCATCCTTAATTCAGATTAAGGATAGGATCACCACTGCAGTTCAAAATGTAAGATCTGTCCATTACCAATCCGTGGAATATTACTGTATACCATCTTCTGTAGCATTGTTTATTGTAGGGATCGCAGGATAATGAAACGAATCACTTTCATTTCATCATGCCTTTGAATTGTTAAGAAATATAAACAAAATCCTGAAAATGAGTAGTCTCTATGCAGTGACTCTAGTTTGGAGTACTTATTTAGCGTAGATACTTATGAAATGAAAACACCAAAGATAAAATCTCTAGGGTGAATCTGTGTTAATTGTTTATATTCCCACCATCTATGATTTGAGTAATTTCAGGAGCCTCCTTGCATTTGTAGTTATCTTGCACAATGCTGGATGGTGTAATGGTTAAGGGCTCTGCCTCTGACACAGGAGACCAGGGTTCGAATCTCGGCTCTGCCTGTTCAGTAAGCCAGCACCTAATCAGTAGGAGACCTTTGGCAAGTCTCCCTAACACTGCTACTGCCTATAGAGCACGTCCTAGTGGATGCTGCTCTGGCACTTTGAGTCCACCAGGACAAAAGCGCGATATAAATGTTATTTGTCTTGTCTTGTCTTGTCTACAAGGTCCCCTTATCTACTCCAATACAAAAACCATGATCACCATTTTCAGACACTGCCCTGTCCATTCAATGTTTTTTCCTGGCCCTTCCTACCTGCTCTTCAACCATTCTACTGGGTTGCTCTTGTAGTTGCCAGTCCCAGGGACCAATCAGGAGGCAGGCTAACTACTGATAGAGCGGAGCAAAAATGCAGCTGCAAAACAGAGTCATGTTCTGCCCCAGAATTCCAGGCTTCTTCTACCCATTCACAGTATGGCGGTGTTTTTAGTCAAAAGACCATTCCTCCAGTGGAATACAAAATATCCACTCAATAAACATAAAGAATATCTACTAAGTACCTCTACCTATAACATTTAAAGCCTATTTACAAACTGTCATTATCTTAATTAACCACAATTTTAAAAAGTGCTTGCCAGTTGTCAGTAATTGCTACTACTTGTGATAATTATTAGCAACAAATGTAGATCTCCATATTTATTAAGATCTACATGATTGACAATTTAAATATTGTCAACCTTTTTAAAGAGGAACTCCAGTGAAAATAATGTAATAAAAAGTGCTTCATTTTTACAATAATTATGTATAAATGATTTAGTCAGTGTTTGCCCATTGTAAAATATTTTAAATCCCTGATTTATATTCTGACATTTATCACATGGTGACATTTTTACTGCTGGCAAGTGATGTAGCTGCTGCTTGCTGTTTTGGCAGTTGGAAACAACTGTAAACAGCTATTTCCCACAATGCAACAGGGTTCACAGACAGGAAACTGCCAAGAGTACGTACTCAGAATTTCTTAGTGGGAGGGGTTTCACCACAATATCAGCCATACAGTGCCCCCTGATGGTCTGTTTGTGAAAAGGAATAGATTTCTCATGTGAAAGGGGGTATCAGCTATTGATTGGAATAAAGTTCACTTCTTGGTTGGAGTTTCTCTTTAAGTAGCGAATGGTATTTACTTCAAAAAAGTAGAGTGGAGAACGAAGTGTTTTGTTTTTTTCAAACACTTGTTTGCCACTTCCTGTCTAAGGTTCTGCGCTGGTGAATTAAGCTTCAGAACATCACACACAGTACATGGTAGGGAATTAAATCACTAATCATTGTGGTTGTTATTGTTTTTGTAATATTTAATTTACTATGATTAAGGACCAGGTTAGGTCCGAAACATGTCAGCATTTTGTATGTTCTGTCTTGGGATAAGTCCTTAATAAACTGTGGAGACATCGAAGTGGACCAGTGTTCTTCTCTACAATTTAATTTACTCACTGACCCATTAATATTACTTATTGATTGATGGATCCTGTTGCATGCTTTGTATTGTACAGAATGAAGTTTGTTCTCCCCATGTCTGTGTGGGTTTCCTCTGGGCACTCTGGTTTACTCCCACATACCAAAAACATACATATATGTTACTTGGCAACCTCCTAAAACTGGCCCTAAACTACGATGGACATATGACTATGGCAGGAGTTAGATTGTGAGCCCCTCTGAGTGACAGTTAGGGTCAAGTCTACATGCTCTGTAAAACGCAGTGAAAGATGTCAGTGTGATATAGATAATAATAGTAGAGCGCAAGGAAAATGGTCACGTTGTAAAGTTGACGACTGAAGACTGACCAAAAACATTTTTCTTTCATTTGTTTCTATACAATAAATTACTTCTTTATAAAGTAACTCCATCAAGATTTCATTAGTAATGATGAGCTCTATAGGAGAATTAAATTAAAAAAAATCTTTCTAGCTAAGTAATAAATTTGGTACTTACGTATTATCCCATATGCAGAGTTTAGAAGCTTTTTGTTAAAGTTCTGTTTACTCGCCTATCAAGATCTAACCTTTTTTGGAAAGTTGAAAGTCCTGGCTTTCCTTTGCACCAGCTTCCGAGTCAGTGTAATGCTCCATTCCCACCTCCGGCACCCCTCTTTCAAACCCCCCTAGTTTGTGAATGGGGCATCGCACTGGCTCAGGACACGATGCAATGGAAAGTCAAGACTTTCAGCTTTCCACAAATGGTTAGATCTTGGTAGGGGAGCAAACAGAACTTAAAGTGGATCCGAGATAAGCTTTTACTCATTGCATAATTGCGTTCCTTTCATATAGTTTATAGGGCATTCCTCAAGCCACATACTTTTTTTGTTTTGTTTTAATACTCTAATTCCCTATAAACTAAACAAGCCTCACCCACATCTTCTCCCCTGAGCCTTGGCACTCTAAGCCTTAGTAGCAAAGGCTTATGGGAGCTCAGTCTGGGGAGGAGGAGGTTACTAGCCAGAGATTTCAGTGGCAGAGGTGAGGAGGGGAGTGAAATTTTCACAGGCGGAGGGCTGGAGATACTATCAGCTTACCTGTGTGCAGTGTTGCTTGCGTAATGTGACAAAAATAACATGACTGCCCTCATTGTATCACAGGAATAAATAATCATAAACTGTTGAAGCTGTTTGCAGCTAGATTTGTTGTGTAAACTATCTAAACCTTAGATAAGAAATATAGACAAGTTACTTGTTATAGTTAGTTTTTCATCTCAAATCTGCTTTAAATAAGAAGCTGCCAAACTCTGCAGATGGGACAATACATACAGTAAGTACCATATATTTATGGTGGTGTTATACAGTATATGTGTAACTCTGAAATATGAATTTAGTGAATGCCAATATTTTATACAATGGAATAAGCTATAGTTATGAATAACAGTTAAGATGAAGATGGGTTACAGGATGAGGGATAGTAATCTGGTGAATAATTAAACATCTTACCTAACCAATAGAAAACGATTTCAATTTAAAACATAACATTTTACAAATAAATGCTTCAAATGATTATGATGCTCACTTTGCACTTATGCCTCATAAAGTTTTGTGAACAGAGAAGAGTGTTGCTTTACTGTTGTGGTAAGTAGTCTCTTACATTACTACAACAAAGTCCTCAGACCTGGAGACTAATAAAGCCCACTGGGATCTGTATTATCAGTAATGATGCCACTGAACCTAGCAAATTAAGTTCAAAACTTACATGAAATTTTTAAAAAAAATTCAAAATACAAATACTGCAAATTATTTTAAATCCCACTCAATAAAAAGAAAACATACAGGAATATAATCAATAAACAGCAGTATATTAAGATTAAAATATAAACATAGTTAGAAGTAACTCTTACCTCCCAGAAAGAACAACAAATTAAAAAACAAAAACGTGTTATAGCACCAACCATGCGTGTTGTGGATTTCAGCCCATTTCAGGCACAGTGTCTACTAGACAACTGTGGAGCATGCAAGGGCATTAAAATGAGTTACATTAAAATTACCACAGGAAGCTTTGTTGTTCCTGGGTAGTTATATCCTGTGAACTTTACTTAAGCTGCAGTCTTTACGCTATAACCTTTGAGCACAGATTTTACACAATTTTTGATTTATTAAAGATATTTGTATAACTTATTTTCATCATTGTTAGCATTTTTGGTACATAGGTGTGAGTTTGACCAGGCCAGACCAGAGAAGCAGAGGTAATGACACTCACGTCAAGAAAAATCTGTGTCTCAATTTTAGGCTAGCAATTATGTGCACATAATGATTAATATGTAATTAATATAACTATACATTTATGGTGCTCTGCAGTGTTTTACACAGTAAATACATGCCACTAACTGTCCTAAGAGATGCCTTCAATCTATTGTCCTACAGTCCCATGTCACTTTCCTAGTGGCTTAGGTCACCTCGCACTGCTTGGTTACTGTGTTGTACAGGTCCAAGCCCTATCCCATACAGCCATATCAATCCCTGCCATGTACAGATGAGGACCACAAGTCCAAAACAGGCTGTCTGCATGTGGGGTTGATGTGGCTGTGTAAAATGTAAAGCTAAAGGCTTGCTATACACCAGCGGTTCTGGATATAAGCCTGGCTACAGGGGCATACAGATCATTTGCATATTCAATAGTGGTGCATTGTGAGTAACCACAAATGTTCACTTAAAGCGGAATTATTGCAATTTTCCTTCTGTTTTAAGACAGAACATTGTTTTTTTAGTAGGAGGGCTTTCGGTCTCTTTTAGCCCCCTATACTTTCTCAGTGGTTTGGGTTACCCAGAGCTGCATGGTTACTCTCTTATTTCTGAGGGTAATTCAAAGAAAAAATGTTCATTTAAAACAAGTAAGCTTTATTAAAACACAGTTCTAAAGTGCACTTCATTATCTAAAAGCTTGATAAAGGTCCTGTTGAGGTCCAAAATGCACTAGTGTCATTGTCATTCGTACATCAATTTTTTTTTATCTATATTGGAATACCACAGCATATTTGGTGCTTTGAAAATGACTGAATGGAACTTTTTTGGTGAGTGTTAATAAAGATTACCTTTTTTGAATGGAACTTCTTTCCTTGTCTAGGTCTCCCCTTTCAAAATGTGTTGCAATAAGTAGGTGCAGTGATCACCATTTGGGATTTCCCTTCCCTCCACAAAGTATATGAAGCTGAGCTAGAAGGCTTGCAAGGAGAGTGGATACATGTTTGGAGCAAGCAGAACTTTTAACTTATGAAATTTGGAACTGTTAAGCGCTCCGACACACCCTTTGTAGAAGATTCAAATATTTATGAAGGAAGCATACGCTTTAAGGTGGTAAGTATTTGAATTTTGCATTATAATGCACTATAGCACAAAGAAGGCATGCACTACACTGCTTTGATATATTTTTCTAGCTGTAACCCACAAGTATGTTTTTCACATCTATCAGGAAATTGCCCAGAAGAAACCAATGTAAACATGAATGCATATGCCTGTAAATATGTGCATAAATTCACTTGTTAGTCATTGATCTAGAACTCCTCAGCCCACACTTTATTAAATAGGTGGAGGCACATCATAGCCTGACAGTAAGGCACTCTTTGATTTTATTGACCCAAGGAAGCATGCAAGTACCCACAAAACGCACTGTTCTTATTTGTGCTTGAATAAATACTTTTCCCAGTTAAACTCTTTTCTTCAGGAGGTAAGATTAACACTGCCTCTCCTTTTTTATACTGTTTTATCCTATTTTTAATAGATTCATACACACTGGGTGCCTCCACCCTAGTTGTTGTCACTTTTTTACAAAGACTACTGCCTGATTGCTAGTGTTGCACATACACCACTAAGAATTAAACATGGGCACCTATTAATTGTAAAAAGGAAAGACTGATAATGACATTCGTTATAATTTAGGATGAGGACTATGGAATCAAATGCTTTACTGTGATTAAGGTTCATTGAAACTTACACAAAACTAAACATTTTAAGTGTGTTTTAGGCACAGAAATAAAAATAGCAGAACCAAAAATATTTAGGTCAACGCTGGAAGCTGAGGATGCCGACACATCGCTGTGTTTCGCAGCTGACATACTGAGCAATCACAGTGGACATAAGGGAACGCAATCTCCTGGCCCAGCAAAATGAAGAATCGCACTCCAGCTTTCTGGGGCTCACTAAATCAAGCTCAGTATGTCTCAAATTTTAAATGACAGAATGCTTCTGTACTTTAGATAGGGAATGTATGAGTGAAAAAAAAAAATAGAACATAAAACAGAGACACTGCTGTTAAAATAATAGTAATAATAATGATAAAAATAATAGAGAAACTGATCTAGAAAAAAATAATAGTAATAATAATGATTACAAAAATTATAGAGAAACTGATCTTGAAAAAAAATATGTAGTAATAATAATTATCATTGTTTTTGTAACTATTACTTAACTAACTTGCTACCACATTAACATGACTTATTGATTCACTAATTGCTTGTCATCGGGAGCGAGACAGACCGTGGATGGATCCTGTGGCGTGCTTTGTATTTTACAGAATAATTTGTCGAGCGTAGCGGACAGGAAAAAAGGTCACATTGGAAAGGTGATGACTACAGACTGACCAAAAACATTTTTCTTTCCATTTTCTATACAGTAAAAGTTTATTTGTGCCTTGGCGCAGCTTGTTAAAGGTCATAAAGTGCTTGTCAGCAATTTACTGGTCTCAGAACAGTTATAAATATATGAGGGAAGTTACTGAAAAGAAAAAAAAACCCTCATGAAATGCACTTTACATATAGAAAATACTAAGTCTGACTCTAACTCCATAACATGAACAGTGACAGAGGTATGCAGGACCCATTTGGTGCCGATTACACACAAGAGTAAGAAAATGGCTTATTTATCATATTAAATAAAGTGTTGCTGACTGCATAAAAAGTTAACAAAACCCTTGCAATTTTAATTTTACTGCGGCAATGGCTACAGTTACATTTTAGGGTTCAGAGACTTTAAGCCAGCCATTCTCAACCGGGGTTCCGTGAGAACCCTTTGGGGGTTCTGCAGCATTTTTTACCACTTCTGCGGAACAAAGTAGTCCTGCTTCTTCATACTCATGGGGCAAAATACTGATGTGGTCACCGATGGGACCAGTGGGTGGATCTAATCTGCAGTGCATCACCATCTCTCCTATTGGACAACTATACAGGATCTTTTCAAAAAATTAGCATATTGTGATAAAGTTAATTATTTTCTGTAATGTACTGATAAACATTACACTTTCATATATTTTAGATTCATTACACAAAACTGAAGTAGTTCAAGCCTTTTATTGTTTTTCGTATTGATGATTTTGGCATACAGCTCATGAAAACCCAAATTTCCTATCTCAAAAAATTAGCATATTTCATCCCACCAATAAAAGAAAAGTGTTTTTAAAATAAAAAAGGTCAACCTTCAAATAATTATGTTCAGTTATGCACTCAATACTTGGTCGGGAATCCTTTTGCAGAAATGACTGCTTCAATGGCATGGATACAATCAGCCTGTGGCATTGCTCAGGTGTTATGGAGGCCCAGGATGCTTCGATAGCGGCCTTAAGCTCATCCAGAGTGTTGGGTCTTGTGTCTCTCAACTTTCGCTTCACAATATCCCACAGATTCTTTATGGGGTTCAGGTCAGGAGAGTTTGCAGGTCAATTGAGCACAGTAATACCATGGTCAGTAAACCATTTGCCAGTGGTTTTGGCACTGTGAGCAGGTGCCAGGTCGTGCTGAAAAATGAAATCTTCATCTCCATAAAGCTTTTCAGCAGATGGAAGCATGAATCCACTTTTGAACCAGAAACAGCGGCAGAAGCGCCTGACCTGGGCTGCAGAGAAGCAGCACTGGACTGTTGCTCAGTGGTCCAAAGTACTTTTTTCGGATGAAAGCAACTTTTACATGTCATTTGGAAATCAAGGTGCCAGAGTCTGGAGGAAGACTGGGGAGAGGGTAATGCCAAAATGCCTGAAGTCCAGTGTCAAGTACCCACAGTCAGTGATGGTCTGGGGTGCCATGTCAGCTGCTGGTGTTGGTCCACTGTGTTTTATCAAGGGCAGGGTCAATGCAGCTAGCTATCAGGAGATTTTGGAGCACTTCATGCTTCCATCTGCTGAAAAGCTTTATGGAGATGAAGATTTCATTTTTCAGCACGACCTGGCACCTGCTCACAGTGCCAAAACCACTGGTAAATGATTTACTGACCATGGTATTACTGTGCTCAATTGGCCTGCCAACTCTCCTGACCTGAAGGATGACTTTTTTTGTTTTAAAAACACTTTTCTTTTATTGGTTGGATGAAATATGCTAATTTTTTCAGATACGAATTTTGAGTTTTCATGAGCTGTATGCCAAAATCATCAATAAGAAAAACAATAAAAGGCTTGAACTACTTCAGTAGATGAATCTAAAATATATGAAAGTCTAATGTTTATCAGTACATTACAGAAAATAATGAACTTTATCACAATATGCTAATTTTTTGAGAAGATCCTGTATTGTTTGAACTGAGGGCGGCGCATGAGCAAGCGGCAAGTATGGCAGCCAGCAAACAAACCGGCATGGGTGTGACTTTGAGTGCAAGAGAGAAGAAAGAAGACGGATAAGGCAGCAGAGAGGCAGCATGGAAGGAAGACAACAGAAGAAGAAAAATGGGGCTAAAAAGAAGAAAGAGGCAGTAAACAGGGAGTATGTTTCCCCCACTGAGCCCCAATGACTGAGGGCTGATGCACACAACAGCAGCTTTTTAAACGCTAGAGATTGTAAAAGCTCTTGCTAATGCAATGCTATGGGGCATTTTTACAAAATCACAATGCTCCAGTGAGAACACACACATAGGATAACGTTAGAAAGAACTTTTAGAAAAACGCTTGTAGTGTGCCCTAGCCATGATGATGGGGACAGTTTAAGTGTTGTTGTGTGTATATGTGGGAGAAGGTGATAGGTGGGCATGTGCTGTAATAGAGGGGGGGGGGCAGTCTGAAGCCCACTGAATGCCAACTGGTGGTGGTTGGGGAAGATGCACATTAAAAGCCAACTGACACCAATGATAGCTTGGCATGTGTTGTATTATAAGGAAGGGCAGTCTGAAGCCTACTGAACATCAATGACCTGGTGGCAGTTGGGGAGGGTGCAAGTGCAAAGCCTACTAATACCAATGATAGATGTGCATGTGGTGCATTGGGGGACAAACACGGGGCAATCAGCCCACTGAGCATGGAGGGGGGAGCAGTTTCTGAATTCTAGTGACAGCAATGATTGCAGGGGTAATAGCTGCTCTTTGGGGGAAAGAGGGTTGATCTGCTGCGTAGGTGTCAGGCATGGACTCACCCCCACCGCCAGCGGTAGTGCGAATGCCGCGCTCGCGGCTGACGTCATCGGGACCCCGAACTTCCGGTCTGTCCCGGCGGCATCCTCCTCCGCTCAGCGTACCACCAGGAGCATGTCTCAGCAGGGCAGGGCAACGCGCGCACGCACGGAGCGTCACGCCCTTTATGCCCTGAGGAGGAAAATCACATGAGCAGGCTGCCGGGACAGTTGCCGCCTCCTTCCTGACATCATCGGGGGGGTGGAGTTTGCTGAAGTGACAGTCTGCATTTAAGCAGCAGACTGTCAGTATTCTGTGTCCGCTGTAGCGATCACACCTGTGTTAGCTCTCGGATCCACAGTATACTTATATATTGGTACTGCCAATATATAAGTACTGGAAGAAACATACCATTGTGATTTATCTGTGCCTTTGACCTTTCTGCTCGTTCTTGACCTTGCTCTTGCCTAATCCTCTTGTACTTTTGCCAATCTGATCTCCTGTTGCCGACCTTGCTGTACCTCTCGTTTTCGCCTCTGATCTGTGATACTGTACCTTGATATTCCGATCTCCTGTTGCCGAACCCCGGCTCGTTATTAGACTCCGTCCTAGCCTCCTGATTCTGTACCTTGCTTTATTGATACTCTGTTGCCGAATTTTGCCTGTTTCACTATCCTCCGTAAGCGGGCCCTTGCCGCTGGACGGAAGTTGCCGCTAGCAGTGTGTCTCGCCACTGCGTAGTGCCTATTACTGTTGCACCAATCACTATACACCTTGAGTGGGCAGGGGTTAGTTTATATATCGGATTGTCGGTGAGACTGCAGCTCACCCATAATCAGATATACGTCTGTGTGCCGGTGATACTGCAGATTACCGGTAATCAGACACTCTCTGCGTCCACCTATCGTCACAGATCGTGACAGTACAGCGGACCAAAAAATGGATGCTCTGGTCCAGCAGGTTAACACTTTGACGACAGTCGTCGCTCAATTAAACCAGACCGTTAAAGATCAGCAGGTCCAGCTTAACCGACTAGCTGAGGTTGTGCAAAACCTGCAAGCACCAGTTAATCCCGCTCCTGTATTACCGGTTGAACCCAAAATGCCGTTACCCAAATTGTTTTCAGGAGAACGCTCCGATTTCCGTAATTTCCGGGATCGGTGTCAATCATATTTTCAAATGCGTCCCATTTCCTCTGGTTCTGAGTTGCAAAGGGTCACGCTCATAAAAACCCTTTTACAAGGAGACTCACAGACATGGGCCTATAGCCTACCCTTGGGTCATGAGGCTCTTACCTCTGTAGAAAATTTTTTCGAAGCCATGGCGGTCGTGTATGACGATCCAGATACTTCCGCCACAGCTGAGAGGAAACTAAAAAGACTCAAACAGGGTCAGAATTCAGTGGAAACCTATGCTGCGGAATTCCGCAAATGGTCATTTTCTACCAGGTGGGAGGCGCAGTCTCTTTTGGATCGCTTCCTAACGGGGTTGTCTGATTCTGTGTCGGAATTAATGCTAAGTCATCCTGAACCTAGAACTTTAGATGAGGCCATAAGTCTTGCCATCAAAATAGACCGCAGAGTACGTTTTCACAGGTCTACCAGGCAGCGACCCTTCATGCGCTCACAACCTTCCACAAGTGTTACCACTTCCTCTTCTACTGAGGAGCCCATGCAGCTGGGTCACTCTAAATTATCCGAGACAGAGAAATTGAGAAGGAGAAAAGAGGGTCTGTGCTTATATTGTGGGGACAAGGGTCATATTGCCTCTGTTTGTTCCAAGAAGCCGGAAAACTTCTCCGCCTAGGGTTAGTCGGGGGTACTACCCTGGGCGAGAATTCCGTACCTCCAAAAGATAAAATCTTATTTCCCATTTCCATTTCTTGGGACAAACAAGACATTGCACTGCAGGCTTTTATTGATACGGGCGCTGCAGCCAATTTTATGGATTATAATTTAGCACTTAAATTAGGCATACCGGTGGTTCCTCTTGAGAAACGTATCATAGTCACTGCAATCGACGATTCCCCATTACAAGATAGTCAACCTGTCTCTATCACTCCTGAATTAATCTGCACCGTTGGGGTTTTACATTGTGAAAAATTACGATTTTACCTTATCAGAATGCCTTCTTGCTCGATTATATTGGGCCTTCCCTGGTTACGGTTACATTCTCCACAGATTGATTGGTCTTCTGGTCAGTTGCTGTCTTGGTCAACCTACTGTCAGAAGCACTGCATATCAAAATGCCCTCTTCGTTCCACTCAATTAACCCCTCAAGGTTTACCTCAGCCTTATAGCTCCTTCGCTGATGTGTTTTGTCCACGATCGGCCGATTCACTACCACCTCATAGGCCTTATGACTGTCCAATCGAGCTTAGACCAGGAACCATGCCCCCTAGAGGTCATCTTTATAATCTCACGGGACCCGAAAAGGTGGCCATGAGGGAGTACATTCAGGAAAACTGAGATAAGGGGTTCATTAGACCCTCTAGATCACCCGCGGGGGCAGGATTTTTCTTCGTAAAGAAAAAAGATGGGGGGCTGCGTCCCTGCATCGACTATCGAGCTCTTAATGCCATAACGATAAAGAACCGATACCCACTCCCCCTGATTGATGATCTTTTTTCTCAGGTCACAGGTGCCCAGATCTTTACTAAACTAGATCTCAGGGGAGCTTACAATCTGGTCAGAATTAGACAGGGTGACGAATGGAAGACGGCATTTAATACTCAGGATGGGCATTACGAGTACCTAGTCATGCCCTTTGGTCTGTGTAATGCCCCCGCTGTTTTCCAAGAATTAGTTAATGACATTTTTAGGGAGGTGGTAGGGAAATTTGTGGTCGTTTATTTGGACGACATTCTGATTTTTTCTCGCAATATCAGGGAACATAGATCTCAGGTCCAGTATGTATTACAAAAGTTACGGGAGAATTCATTATATGCCAAGTTGGAGAAATGTTTGTTTGAAGTCAATGAAGTCCCATTTCTTGGCTATATCATTTCCAGATCTGGGTTAGCTATGGATAGCAGTAAAGTTGCGGCAGTTTTAGACTGGCCGCAACCAGTTGATCTAAAGGCCTTACAACGTTTTCTGGGGTTTGCTAACTATTACAGGAAATTTATAAAGGGGTACTCCGCTCTGGTAGCTCCCCTCACTGACATGACTAAGAAAGGGGCTAATGTTAGCAGTTGGTCTCCCGAAGCCATTTCTGCTTTTACGAGTCTTAAAACTGCCTTTTGTTCGGCCCCCATTTTGCACCATGTCGATTCATCCAGGCCATTCATAGTGGAGGTAGACGCATCAGAGATCGGGGTTGGGGCAGTCTTGTCACAGTACTCCGGATCACAAGGGAGACTTCACCCTTGCGCGTTTTTTTCGAAAAAATTTTCTGAGGCAGAGAGGAATTACGATATCGGGAACAGGGAGCTATTAGCCGTGAAGTTGGCTTTTGAGGAGTGGCGACACTGGCTGGAGGGGGCGGAACATGTGATTACGGTCTATACGGATCATAAGAACCTGGAATATCTGAAGGGGGCTAAGAGGTTAAATCCCAGGCAGGCACGGTGGTCTTTATTCTTTTCTAGGTTTGATTTCATCATCACGTTTAAACCTGGAAGCAAAAATATCAAGGCTGATGCTCTTTCACGATGTTTTGACATTGAATCAGTACTGCCCTCCGAACCAGATCCAATTTTATCTGAGAAAATTGTCGTAGCCAGTATAGACTCTATGAGGGATATTGCCTCTGTCCTGCTTCCCTACCAACAGGATAGTCCAGTAGGGAAACCGTCTGACCTCATGTTTGTACCGTTACAGTTCAGATTACAAATACTTCAATTCTTTCATGCTCATAAGCTAGCTGGTCACCCTGGAGTGGCTCGAACTAGAGAATTATTGTCCAGGAGCGTCTGGTGGCCTTCGTGGAGGAGTGATGTTGAGGATTTTGTTGTGTCTTGTTCAGTGTGCTCACGGAGTAAACCCTCACGTGTATCTCCGATGGGTACCCTCCAGCCGCTGCCTATACCCTCCGAGCCCTGGACTCATGTATCCATGGATTTTGTGGGGGAATTACCACCCTCGGACGGTAATACGGTGATTTGGGTCATTGTGGACCGATTCTCTAAGATGGCTCATTTTGTACCTTTGAAGAAACTTCCTTCCGCTAAAGAACTTGCAGATCTTTTCGTAATCCACATTCTTCGTCTTCACGGGGTTCCTGAGAACATAGTATCTGACAGGGGGGTGCAGTTCATTTCAGAATTCTGGAGAGAATTTTGCAAGGCATTAGGGATCACCCTCTCCTTTTCATCTGGGTTTCATCCCCAAACTAATGGGCAAACGGAGAGAATGAATCAGTCCTTGGAACAATACCTCCGATGTTATGTGGCAGACAATCAAACAGAGTGGGTTCAGTACTTACCATATTCTGAATTTGCCCATAATAATCTTCGGAGTTCTTCCTCTGGGTTTTCACCTTTTCAAATTGTCAATGGAAGGTCACCAAGGTTTTCATCACTCCCTGTCAGGTCCTCACCTTTTCCTGCCCTAGAGGTCTGGCAAGAGACGCTAAGAACTCTTTGGAGGGAGGTTAATAATAATTTAAGGAAAACAGTCTCGGCCCAGAAACAACAGGCTGACCGAAGGCGTTCTCCTGAGTGGGAGTTCTCTCCCGGAGATCTTGTCTGGATCTCCACTCGGCATATCGCCTTACGACAGCCATCAGCTAAACTTGGACCTAAATTTATAGGTCCATATCCTGTAGCCAAAAGGATCAATAGGGTATCTTATCAAGTGACATTACCTCAGTCAATGCGGGGAGTAAGAACATTTCATGTGTCATTGCTGAAACCCGCAGTACAGGTGGACTCTGGTCCCCCTCCTGTGCTTGTTGACGGTGAACCTGAGTATGAGGTTGAGAGAATTCTGGATTCCCGGTTTGTTCAGAATTCTCTTCAGTATCTGGTTCATTGGAAGGGTTATGGTCCGGAGGAGAGATCCTGGGTACCAGCACATCAATTTCATGCACAGGAACTCATACGGGAATTTCATGATACAAACCCTGATAGACCTTCATTGGCGCGTTCGGAGACCACGCCTCAGGGGAGGGGTAATGTCAGGCATGGACTCACCCCCACCGCCAGCGGTAGTGCGAACGCCGCGCTCGCGGCTGACGTCATCGGGACCCCGAACTTCCGGTCTGTCCCGGCGGCATCCTCCTCCGCTCAGCGTACCACCAGGAGCATGTCTCAGCAGGGCAGGGCAACGCGCGCACGCACGGAGCGTCACGCCCTTTATGCCCTGAGGAGGAAAATCACATGAGCAGGCTGCCGGGACAGTTGCCGCCTCCTTCCTGACATCATCGGGGGGGGTGGAGTTTGCTGAAGTGACAGTCTGCATTTAAGCAGCAGACTGTCAGTATTCTGTGTCCGCTGTAGCGATCACACCTGTGTTAGCTCTCGGATCCACAGTATACTTATATATTGGTACTGCCAATATATAAGTACTGGAAGAAACATACCATTGTGATTTATCTGTGCCTTTGACCTTTCTGCTCGTTCTTGACCTTGCTCTTGCCTAATCCTCTTGTACTTTTGCCAATCTGATCTCCTGTTGCCGACCTTGCTGTACCTCTCGTTTTCGCCTCTGATCTGTGATACTGTACCTTGATATTCCGATCTCCTGTTGCCGAACCCCGGCTCGTTATTAGACTCCGTCCTAGCCTCCTGATTCTGTACCTTGCTTTATTGATACTCTGTTGCCGAATTTTGCCTGTTTCACTATCCTCCGTAAGCGGGCCCTTGCCGCTGGACGGAAGTTGCAGCTAGCAGTGTGTCTCGCCACTGCGTAGTGCCTATTACTGTTGCACCAATCACTATACACCTTGAGTGGGCAGGGGTTAGTTTATATATCGGATTGTCGGTGAGACTGCAGCTCACCCATAATCAGATATACGTCTGTGTGCCGGTGATACTGCAGATTACCGGTAATCAGACACTCTCTGCGTCCACCTATCGTCACAGATCGTGACAGTAGGAGTCATGGGAGTGCATTTTGGGAGTAATTGCTGAATTTCATAGGGAGTGTTTGCTGCATTTCATGTGGGGTAATTGTATTATTATTATAATTATTATTATTATCTTTATTATTATTTCATATTGTAGTGATTGCTGCACTTCATATGTGGGGTATTAATTGCATTTCATATGTGGGGTAATTGTTGGTTTTCATATGGGAATGATTGCTACACTTTATCTGTGGGGTAATTGTTGTATTTCATATGTGGCGTGATTACTGCATTGTGTGGTAATTGTTGCAGTTCCTATGAAAGGTAATTGCTGCACTTCATATGTGGGGTAATTTCTGCATATCATATGCGGAGTGATTGCTGCATTTCATATGTGGGATGATTGCTGCATTTGTAACATGGGGTAGTGATTGCTGCATATGTACAGTATGTATTAAAGTATATTGCCCATATGCGTACAGATAAAAATAGATGAGAATGTAACCTCCCCAGACCAAAGACAACTATTCCTCTTGTAGGTGACGTTATTCCTTTGTAGCTCTTAATGTTCTCCTTACTTTATCTCAGCAGATGAATTTTCCATCAGAACAATAAGTCTCATAAAAATACCATTATTTTCTTCAACACAAATTCCTTGTTTTTGCCTCATTGGCTTAAGCACAAACCTTAGCATAGTTTTCATTGCTGCAATTGTACCATTACGCTCCCCGTACCCCGCTGATTTAGAATTTCCTGATCCTACCAGGGTTGGGGTCATTCCACTTATTGCATTTTATTGTACATTCCCCTTTTTTTTTTTTTTTTTTAATGAAAATACAAGGAAAATAGAAATAAAGAAAAATGAAACAAACCAACAGACAAACAAAACAACGAATAAAACAACATTTTAGGTGACTCTCTGAATAAATACAACAGTGCTCCTTGTCATTGACATGCACATGCAGAAGTGTATCTGACAAATATGTTTGCATTGCAGGTGAGGTGCTGGTGATCTGCGCAGCTTGATGCTGGAAGAAAGCTAATAATGCAAAGGACATCATAGACATCATACTGGTTACTCCTGCTGTGCTAACGCTGGTCGCTCCTGTGTACGCTTCTCATGCTGTATCTCTGCCAAGCATTTTAGCTATCCAGGGTTACTCTACAAAATACCCAAAATAAGCCTGACTGACCTCCCCTTAATGCTCTAAATAATGGAATAAACAGAGGAATACATCTGAGTTTATGCATTTGCTTTGTATAAATAAACTAGATAAAGTAAATTCTGAATTTGCACAGGTCCAATAGATTGAAAAAATATGGCATTTTTTAAATCTGATGTTTACTGATACATACAAAAAAGAATGTTTCATTCAAGGGCCACACTCTTTGCAATGATCCTTCTTTAACTCGTTGGTGTGTACTAAAATAACTTTCCATCTGTGGCATAAGACTGTGGATGGAGACTGAGTGCATCTCCATCTTGTGGAGATGAGTAGATGCTACAAAAAAGCTGCTTTCTCGTTTTTTCCCCCCCTCTTTTCTTGAGGCGCTGATGCCTGTTCCCTCCTCAGTGACTCAAATGCAAACAGAAAAAAAAACTCTGCTTGCATGAATAGAATGTCTGCTGATCTAACGGACAAAGAGACGTCTTGTGAGACTTTACCAGCTTGGAGGCAAGAACTTGACTGTAAAGTTCCCACAATGATTCCCTATGGTGCCTGGTGCAAAATACACAGAGAGAGCCAAGGCTCAGTGTCACATATTGGCCTGGACTGATGTGGACTGTATGCCTTTACAACAATAAAAACACACAGAGGATGACTTCACGCTCATGTTGAACATATTTTTGGCAGAACCTGGACACATTTAAAGCATTTGTTTTTCACATAACAGTCCTCTAAGTCTCAGTTAGCATCCTCCCCTCCCCTTTCTGTATACCTGCAGAAACACCTTTCATACATTTCATTCAAAAGAAACGAAAAAAACTTTCCTTAGCTACCTGACTTTAAAGAAGATGTGAACAGGAAGTGGGAAAATGGGTGTGTCTGAGCTGCTCTGAGTGTGTGCTAAGAGAGTTTTTGGTGTATCTTTTTAATTCTTATTGACACTATTTCTTATTGTCACTGTTGCAGGATTTTAATTACAGTCTTGTCAAATTTTCAGGGTGTGAGGAGCAGAGCTGGATCCCCATGCAGTTGCCTAGGCATGGAGAAAGTCTAGGGGCTTGTAGGATGCAAGCCCACACCAATTGTTACCAAAAGGGCAGGGTGAACATCAGCGGTGGGAAAAAAAATGCTATCTTTTTGCACTTTAACACATCTAGTAAGCTGTTGGGAGAAGTAAGGAATAAGGGCTTGTTCACATAATGAGCGTTTGCGTATATTTTTAAGCGCTGGCAATTTCTGAAATCGCCCTAGGGCCAGAAACCCACTAGGAGTGATTTTCTGAGTGCTTTGCGATTTGAAAGCTCTTGCTAATCTAATGCTATGGGTGTGATCCCACTTGAGCAATATGATTTTATAAAAATCCCCCATAGCATTGCATTAGCAGCAAGAGCTGTTTCAAATCACTGGTGTTTAGAAATCGCTCCTAGTGGGTTTCTGCCCTAAAAGCGCTTGTGCAATGATTTTCTATGAGAGTGTTCACATGTGCGCATTGCGATTGCGTTCCGCTCCCCAAAGTGCTAGCTGTATAATTTTCTGGGAGATTTGGACATAATGAAAGGTATAGGGAAATCGCAAAGAGATTGAAAAAGCGCTTGGTATAGCGATTTCCCGAGAACTTTCATGAATAAATACATTGTATTTATTAATTTCTGGGTGAAAGTGTTTATGTCCTGACTGACGTCAAGAAGTGAAAAAAAGAATCGATCTGCAAAAGCGCTTAGAAAGCAAAGGGAAAGGCAATTTAAAAATTGCAATAAATTGCTCAGAGCTTGAAATAGTGCTGGCGATTTATAATGTGAACATAGCCTAAGAGACTAGTAAAATATAATAATAACAACTCCAGTTGCAAATATGGTAATATTATATTTTCAGAATACTATGCAGCTAGAAGATTTTCAAGTCAATTCCTTTCACTGTGGAAGAGTCCTAATCTAATGCTAAACACATGCTATTTTAAAAAGATACTTTGAAAAGATGAATTTTAATACTATAAAGGTAAAAATGGATAAAAAAAATCTTGCTCACAAATGCTTAATTACTTAACACACTGACAAATAATCAGAATTTAGCATTTTTGTCAGTTGTCCTTTAACCAGCCTAGCGCTAGCTACATGATTCCTCCCTCCCTGCGGTGTCCCTCCCTGCCCTCCGATCGCCGCCGGTGCAATCACCCGTCCGGAAATCCCGTTCTGAACATCATCGACGTCGTGACCTCACAGGAGAGTCCCGATCCACCCCTCAGTGCTGCCTGCCACTGATTAGCCAGGCAGCACACAGGGTCTCGGGGAGGGGGGGGCCTGTATCACGCGGGTAGCAGCGGATCGGCGGCGAGCGGCAGCGATCAGGTAGGACACGCAGCAAGCAAAGTGCTTGCTGCGTGTTTAAAAACAAAAATTATTCAAATTGGCCCAGCGGGGCCTGAGTGGTGACCTCTGGCGTCTCTGGACGAGCCTAGCTTGTCCAGAACACCAGGGAGGTTAAGACTGGCATCACACATTTGTTTGCCAGGGATTGAGGTATGGGGTCATGGCTGCTCCATTCAAAGCCTTAGTATATTACTTGTTTCCTAGTACAACAAAGTTTCTTCTTGTATTTTTCTTTTAAACAATAAAAATATTAAGAGCTATAAAATCAGGTGTTTTGTGCATTACAAAGTATTGTGCATGTGAACATTTTTCCTACAAAAAGAAGAACTGAACTTTACCCAAAGAGCTGCAGTGTTACATGTTAGATGGGTTCTGCTATGCCGGCCAAAATACAGATTGGTGCGCACTCCGTTGTGTCTCAGTGGAGCAGAATGTATCTAATGTTAATGTTTAGGAAGGGCACAGGCAGGCTCCTCATCTGAGTGTGTATATGTCACCCTGTATGGATCCACAGGTTGCACATATCAAAGACCAACCTAACATAGGAGGTATCAGGCGAGTGCCCGGTGCGCAACATGACTACTACAAACCATTCCCTGGAAACGGACACCATTACAATATTTCTTTTCTACCTCAAATTTTAAATGTCTTTGCTAATCCCTACTTAAAGGACAACTGACCTGTGAAGGATATGGAAGTAGCCACATTTATTTCCTTTTAAACAATTCACATTGCCTGGCTGTCCTGCTGATCCTCTGCATCTAATACTTTTAGTCAGAGACTCTGAGCAAGCATTGACTGCTGTTTGACTTAAGTTTGTCTGCATTTTCTGCCCGCTGGTGCCAGGTGTGTGATTCAGATACAACTGATGTGGGAAAGATCAGCAGGAAACCGGACAACTGGTATTGTTTAAATGGAAATAAATATGGCAGCCTCCATATTCCTCTCACGTCATTTGTCCTTGAGGATTTGATAACAATAATTCAAAGGGCCCTTGCCCCCGACTTGGATGGGGTGGCAGAACAGGATAATGAGCAGAAATACAAGTAAAACAGGTTTCTCTTGCCATTTTCCCATTGTTATATTTTACATTGTTAATGCATTTCTGGTTAGATGGCAATGTTTCAAAAGATCAAAATAGTATAAAGTAAAGTTAAAATTATTGCTGACTGGTGGCGGTTCTTTTTTGACGTTTACTTTTCTCCCAGCAGCAGAACGTCTCAGGCTGCTGAAGGCTCTGAAGATCATTTTAAGAGAGAATAGAAGTCTTGGGCTGTGCTGACTGGGAGCTAGTTTGCCATTGTCTCTGCCTGTGACAGAATGCAGTGATGTGGTCTCATTATTTTCCCATTGAACCAGTGCTGGCTGATGGTCACTCGTTATATTTTATGTATATTAAACAGACACAGGAGCCATAATAACACAATCAGTCCGTCACATTTTAATGGGGGCGGCTTTTGGAAGAGGAGACGTGGCACCAGCGTACGAAGAAAGCAAAATCTAAGTTTGGAATTTTCCATTGCCACACAACCAATTATAGTCAAACGTAAAAAAAAAGGGCTAACGCACAATATTTTTAGGACACTAATCAGAGAGAAGAATTCGGGAACTTTAGGTTTTTTCCTGAGTATTATTATAACACCAATTAACATATATATATATATATATATATATATATATATATATATATATATATATATATATATATATTCTTTTTTTCTCTTCCCCTTAGATAGGATAGAAAATCCTACATAACCACCATGAAGGCAAATTTTGCACTCAACAAACACCATGGTTGCTGTCAATGAGTGCCTCCTTTTGCACTGTGTGGGTGAATGTAAAAATAAGAACAATAATAAAGGACAACAACAATAATACTATTATTTTTTTGCTTTTTCTTGTGAGCTCTTTTGTTATTAATTCTTCTTTTCCATGACTCCCCTATTCTGTTCTTTCTTCTTCATGCCCCTTATCCCCCTTTTCACATGTTTGTTATGCCATATTTTCATGACAATGGCCCATATGCAATTAACTTTTTCTCCTGAGTTATCTTCTAGGAGATAGTTTTCATCTTCTCTTTAAAATAACTTTTCAGCATTTTAAAATTGAAAAATTACTCAAAAGTTTGTGACAAAGTACTATCAAAATTATTTTGAATATTTCTTTGCCTGCCAGTGGTTTAAAAAGCATTTTGTGACAAGGGGCCATATGCAATTCACTTTTTCACCTGCGTTTTCTCCTAGGAGAAAAAAATTAATCTTCCAATTAAAATAACATTTTAGCACTTTACAATGGAAAAATATTTTGAGCATTTCTTTGCTTGCTAATGGTTTAAAAATCAATTTATTGACAAGTTTCAAAATATCACCTAGGAGAAAAGTCAGGTGAAAAATGAAATTAATTATTTTTTCACCTGAGTTATCCCCTAGGAGATAATTTTCATCTTCTCTATAAACTAAATTTTCAGCATTTTACAATTGAAAAAGTACCCAAAAGTTGGTGAAAAAGTACTATGTAATTTATTTTTAGTAATTTCTTGCTTGCTGGTGACTTAAAAAACATTTTATGGCAAGTTGTAAAAATATCACCTAGGAGACAACTCGGGTGAAAAAGTGAATTGCATATGGGCCAATACTTCCCATACATACGGCTGGCTATATGCAATTAACTTTTTCTCCAAGAAGATCATTTTTAATCTTTGATTTAGAATAACTTTTCAACTTTTCACCACTGCAATGTAAAAAGTACTAAGTACAAGAAAAGTAGTATCAAAAGGATTTTGAGCATTTTTTTTGCTTGCTGGTTGTTTAAAGGGCATTTTATTGACCAGTTTGAAAATATCACCTAGGAGAAAACTCAGGAAGAAAGTTAATTGCATATGGACCATTGTATTTCTAGGTTGTCACTCTTTTCTGTATACTGGACTGTTAAAGCTCATTCACACCATGGCCCATTTGCAATTAAACTTTTACCCTGAGTTTTCTACTAGAAGATCATTTTTCATCTTCTATTTAGAATACCTTTTCAGCACTTTGCTATTTATAAGTACCAAAAAGGAGGTGAAAAATAGCTCTGAGCATTTTCTTGCTTGGTGGTAGTTTGAAAAGGCATTTTATTGATAAGGTGTGAAAATATCACCAAGGAGAAAATGTAGGTGAAAAGGTGAATTGAATAAGGCATATCTGCATTAAGATCAAAACAAAATATCATGCTTTCAGTCATGGTGCACCGCGCACTGGACCTTATTCAATTCACTTTTTCTCCTTAGTTTTCTCCTAGGAGTTTTTTTCATATCTTATCAGTAAAGCGCCTTAACCTCCTTGCCGGTTTTCCCGACCTGAGCTCGGGGTAGAAAAAAGAAGCTGCTAGCGGTGATCCCGAGCTCAGGTCGGGGTAGGCAGTGCAGTGCTTTACCTGCAGTTGTGGAGTCCCGCGCGCGATCGCGCTGCGCAGCGGGACTCCAGCCTCTCTCTCCAGCAGTGCGGAATCTTTCCCTGGCCGCCGGGATCCCCATGTCCCCGCTATTCTTCCAGCGACCCAGCGGTCAATCAGAGCGGCGGTGGCGGCGTGACGTCATCGGGGGCGGGGCTAATATTTAAAACAAACTTCTCTATATTAGAGAAATATAGAGAAGTTCGTTTATATGTACATTAGCGCCATCTTGTGGTCAAAGTGAAAATTGCAGCGCTGGAGCCCAGGAAGGTAAATTTTTTATTCTGCTGCAGATCTCCCTGCCAGAATGATTTTTTTTCAAGTTTTAGGGTCTGAAAGAGTGGAAAAAATTGCACCTCTTTTAGACCCTAAAATCTGGAAAGAATCATAACGGCAAGGGGGTTAAAATCTGTAGAAATGATTTTTAAAAGTATAGTCTGAAAGCGCCTTTTAAGATACCAGCAAGCAAGAAAATACTTTTGGCAGTATTTTAACATCTACTCTGTCTTTGTTACTTTTTGATTTGAGGTAGCCGCCGGGAAGTATGCTGCGCACAGTAGAACATGGCAGCATTTAAATTCATCTCCCCATGATCCAGATGCTGGTAGCCATTCTTCTTCCAGTCCTCGGAGGCTCAGGATCCCTTGGGTGAGATCGCCGTTTGTCATCATGATGACAGGCAGCGATCTAACTATAGAGGTACAGGACCACACAGAGGACAGAGGAAGAATTGCAGCGCTGGATCCCAGGAAGGTGAGAAAGTGGAGGACTGCTGCATACTGTGGTATCATTTTTTTCCTGGTTTTAGGGTCTAAAAGCGTGTGAAAAAATTGCACTGCTTTTCGACCCTAAAATCCAAAACTAATCATACCGCCAGGGACGTTAAGTTGAAAGGTGTATTTATGAAACTGGAACCTGTCAGAGCATTCACTGCAGCATAAGAATACCTTCCGCGAACGCCTGTAAAGAGAAAATATATTGAATCATTGACTGTGTGAAACAATGATTATTTTTATATTTACCTGAATTCTGCTGCAAACTGTATCTGGTTATTTCACTAATACAAATAACATTATAATGTGGCAAAGATGACGAGGAAGAAAATGGTTGAAGTTGGAGTAGCACAGACTCCTATCTAAGAGAAGATAAATATCACTTGTAAATAAATTTATGTGTTGAAGGCTTGAAGCCCATCATGGTGAGTCAGCAGCAATATCTGACACAAGAAGTAAAGTCTATTTACTGTGATTTTCCTAGAATTTATCATCCTACATGCATGGGAGGAAATATAAAAAGTGCTGTAGGACAGGTATATAAAACACAATAAATCTGCTACCGCAGTTATTTTATCAGCAGGAATATTGGAAAACTTGTGTATGTCCTTAAGGTGACTATCCAACATTAATGGAAATGCCTTATCTGCTCAGAACCTTTCCATGTAGCAAAACAGAGAGGGCTCCACCTCCCGCAGCCCTATTGCAACCAGAAAGCATGTAAGAATTTGAATCGTTTCTCTTAAAGAGGAACTGTAACCAAGGATTGAACTTCATCCCAATCAGAAGCTGATAACCCTCTTCACATGAAAAATCTTTACTTTTTCTTGAATAGCTCATCAGGGGAGTCTGCATGGCTGATATTGTGGTGAAACCCCTCCCACAGTGTGATATCAGGACCTAGGTCCTGACAGTTTCCTGTCTGTGAGCCTTGTTGCATTGTGGGAAATAACAGCTGTTTCCAACTGCCAAGCAACCGGTATCTCTCTGTGCATATCTATACCTATAAAAAACAACCTTTTAGCCTATCACAATATCAGTGGTTGTGGTTATAGATAATGACAGTTGGTGTGGTCTCTTTTTTTTTATGTCTGCAGGTAGTAAAGATGATGACGTACAGTCTGGATCAATCAATATGAACAAATGACATGGCAATATCAATCATTCCTTGATCTGATAAAAGGGGGAAGTAGCCAGAGAGCACAGCAATATAATACAATATTGTAATAGGCAAAATATGCGTATCTAGGGCAAGAATGAATAAGCAAAGAGAAAAGCAAAGGTCTCACAACGCACCAAATTACCAAAAATAATTCATTTTAATATAGGTCAAATAATCCTAACAAATATAGTAAAACCACATATGACAATACTGTAACAACACTGGGTAGGGAAGACATACAATAATAAAAAGTAAAAACACCCTGTAATAAGGGTAGTGTGGCTGCGGTATTATACAATGAATAAAGGGCTGGCCACAAAAACGGGAATGATAGTTAATATGTGGGTAGGTGGAGCCTGCGTATCCAGCAAAGGATATATTCAGTATATGTATACATGTGTAATACATATATGTATTACAACAATAAATAGTACAGTACCAAATTCTATACAAAGAATGGTGTGTATGTCCCAATATACAATATAAAGCATGCAAATGAGCAGGTGACCACCAAGCCAGTCACTATAGTGCAAGTAAGACCAAGTCCTAAGAGTAAGGGTAGCGCTGGAATGTCCAGCACAAGAATAGTGAGTGATGCAGGAGCGTTAGGCCACCGCCAAATACCAATCATTCATTCATCTCTCTTCTATTTTTTTACTTTTCACTGTATTGATTTATTTTTCCTCCTTTTCGCTAAAGTTCCTTTTAAAATTGTGATAGCAGTATAGTGTACACTGTCAACTATTTATCCTGCTTATTTGTTTTTTTTTGTCAGTTTGTCATTACTGTGGGCCTTGCCAAGGAACACCTTCCTAGTTACTGGCTCCAGCAGAAATGCTATTAGGGGACTGGAAGATCCTGGGCATGAAGAAGGTCGAAATGTGCAGCACACCACCAGAAAAGTGGGTGTGGTCATGATGGGCCATGGGTGGAGTCAAATGTACATGAACCTAGCAGCATTTTTACTCAAAGCCAATGACCTGCCCAACAAAATATTGGCTAAATCTACCACTCCTTTAATAAAAAATAGGGTCCCTGTTGCCATACAAACAGTCATATGAGACATAACAGAATAAATACTTTCCAAAAAACCCACTTTTTAAATTATAAATAAGCAGACAGAACCCCCACGTAAAAACTAGGTGGAACGTTACCTAAAAAGATATCCGGTAATTCAATAGTGTGTCAACCAAACTTCACAATTAGCAGCTTGACCCCCCAAAACATTATAAGCTAGAGTGTTAGCATTAATATATTACAAAATACACACACAAAAACAACAGAATTTACCCCTCCAAAGCACAATTTGGCAACACCCCCCCCCCCAAAAAAAGCATGTCCCCTTAAATGCCTTTCCCAAACATAATTAGTCAGAGGCCTCCCCAAAAATATAATTAGGCATTGTCGACCCCCCCCGCCCCCATCACCACAAATAGTAAGACAGACATCAGCATAAGTCTAAACTAAGACTTTTCAAATGCATTTCTTGTTCAGAATCAGAGTATCTGTAGGATCGTATTACAATGATTAAATTAGTGAAAAGGGAAGTCAGAATGTATTTTCAGCCCCTCAATCCCCATAAAACTAAAGAAGCACATAGGTTAGAATCTTGTGTGTCTTGTTTGCTATGTCAAACTGGCATACACTGATTGTATTTTAGGCAATTTCTATAATTTTAAACAAATGTGTGAGTTTCACATAAAGCAGTTATTATAAAAAGTATGCATTACTACATGTTATATTTAAGGTGGAAATACAATGGCAGATGGCCACCATATTTTGACCAACAGATAGATCCCTCTCTGATCGAAATCTGTTCAGAGAGGGATTTATAGCTGCCAAACACTACAAATAGATTTTTTAATAGATTTCACTTAGAAATGTATAAAACAAATCTATGGCACCACCGCCGCCTCTACTGCTACACTGACGGGCAGACTGGCAGGCTACCCAAGTCTGCTCGACCTGGCGCTCTCCCAGGCCTGTGCAGAGTGTTCGCAGCAGGGCACACTCACCTGTGTGTTGGTATACTCCTCCCATGTCCTCTCTCCATCCCCACTGGCAGCCTGTTTCCCATGACCTCAAGGTCAAGGGGTACTAGCGTGCTTGCGGGGATGAAGAGTGGACAAGGTATGAGCACATGCTTCACTTCCAACACTATACACGGGCCTGGGGGAGCACTATTTTAGATAAAAGGAGACTGGCCAGGGGTCCATCAGCCGGTCACAAGTCTATCACTGCTACTGCCATGCACCCGAAATTGATTCAATATAATGTATATACTCACAAACGTGGGTTACCACCTAGGTAACCACTGTATAGGCAGGTAAGGAGATTAGACCTGTCCTCACTCAGGATTAAAAGTCGCTCTTTGTAGATAAGGAAAAAATGGGGATCAACCCCTCCACCAGGGGTGGATATTGGTAATGTAAGAGCGAACAGAGGTGCCAGCAGGATAAAAGGTTCTAAAAGGCTTAAAATCCATCAGGAGGTGGTGGTGGACTCGCCTCCCCGAAGCAGACAAGATACCGTCAGTTTTATGACAACAGGTTTATTATTATACTCCAAAACAAACAGTGCAACGTGTTTCACGGGTATGTTCCTGCTTCCTCAGGCAATAAACAGATAGGAGTACACAGTATAGTCTCAAGGTCATGAATATCGCGTCTGGGCATCTTTACCAGATCACTTTAAAGGGAACCTGAAGTGAGAGGGATATGGAGGCTGCCATATTTATTTCCTTTTAAGCAATACCAGTTGCCTGGAATCCTGCTGATCCTCTGCCTCTAATACTTTTAGCAAAAGATCCTGAACAAGCAGCAGATCAAGTGTTTCTGAAATTATTGTCAGATTTGACAAAATTAGCCGCATGCTTGTTTCAGGTGTGTGATTCCGGCACCATTGCAGCCTAAAAGATCAGCAACACAGTCAGGCAACTGGTTTTGTTTAAAAGGAAATAAATATGGTAGCATCCTTATCCCTTTCACGTCAGGTGTCATTTAAGCCCATATCACATTTAATCAATATCACAGAAAACTGTATGTAGCTCTTTCAACAGATACATGGATCTCAAAGTAGTAAGCTCTCAAGATGTTCTGAGGTTCTTTGGTCTGGGTCAATGAAAATCATTAGAGGGAAATTCAAATACATCATCTCCTATGTTTCGTATCTCATGGTTACAGAAATGTGTCTAGAATAGATGGAAGGTTATCAGTTGTTCAATTAAGCAAGAATACTACAGATGAAAAAAAAAAAAAAAAACAGATGAAGAAAATAAGTTTTTAATGTAGGCATAACTTATAATGCTGGAATTGAAAAAAAAATCATTTTTGCTTTGTTTCATTCAGATATTTTTCCTGGTGTGGACTGCTGTGATACATAACCCTTTGTGAATAAGTAAGTGTGATGGTAGCTAAGCACACACACAGCCAAAAGTTATAATCCTGCTTTGAACTTTCTCTCAATTCATTTAATTAGCTAAGGTCTCCAGAGAGAGCAGACATAAACTGACAGTTGGAAAGCAAAAGAGATAAGGCCTTTTTGGGACTCTACAAGGACTTTAAGCATTAGAAGTATTAGCCGATCGGTTGATTGGCACATGCAAAAGGATACCTACTCTTTGGACTTTACAGTTGTGGCCTGATCATAAACTGAACTCTTTTATAAACTAATTTAGAAATTATATCCATATGACTTGGTCAGCATCTAGCAGAATAGAAATATTTCCACACTAGTAAATTGTCCTGTTTACTACATATACGTTAGTACTAGTAGGGTATGTTCTAATATTCTAAGACCAGCATCTGCCAACTTCTCAGATAAACTTTAATACTTGTTATTGTGAGTTACTGAGTGTTAAGTCAGAGAGCTAGGGAGGGACCATAGACAACAAAATCTGACTTCAACTCCTTGTAAGCTTGTTTCTAAAACTGTGCTGGGATCAATGAAAATAATTTAAACTCTGCATTTAACTTTTACTAAATAATATTTAAAATCATAAAGCCAGTTCTCAAAATGGTGAAAAGTAGTTGAATCCTACCTCTAAAAATGCGATAGCATTTTTGCACACAAGGGTCATAAATGTACTTTTTTCACTTGTTACTTTGGGACATTGAGCTATCTGGTCAATGCCCTGTAAGTGGGTGATAGGACAGTACCATGGGCATTCATGTAAAAAAGGCACCTGGAAGAAAAAGGTGCTGGGTTTGCTGGTAGTAGAATGGCGCTGAGAATAGCGATATTCTATTACTGAACTTCCATAGCATAATATCGGTAATATTTACTGATATTTTACTATGGCTTAACCTAGCCCTACTCTCACACCGAACCCTCCCCTGGTGGTGTCAAACCCTAAGAACACCTTTGAGTGGTACCTAACCCTTAGCAACCCTAGCGGTGCCTATCCCTAAAACTCCCCCTAGAATTGCCTAACCCTAAGACCTCCCCTCCCCCATGGAGCCTAAACCTAACCCCCTAGTGGTGCATAATCCTAAATCCCCCTCCTGCAATGCCGCAATAAACGGCTAGGTAGGTAAATTTGGGTGATGAAGGTGCCCGATTAGCGGCAAGAGGAGGACATTTGGCAGACAAAGGCTTAAGGAAAAGAAAATGGCTTATGGATAACTATATTGTGACATTGCATAGCAGGCACTCCGTGGCAAAAACTATAAATTTAGCAGCTGCCACCATGTGCCTAAATTTCCCCTTTCTGCCACTAATTGCGGCATTTATCATAGGCGCCTACGGGGTCCCCTTTCTTCCTTAAGGGCTCCTTTTTTCCTGATTCAGTACCATAGACCTCTTCTTCCCACTTTATTACAGCCCCTCCTTTTAGGAGGACATGGAAGTGTGGAACAGCCCTTTCACTTTTAGCCAGCATGGGTACAATGGTATACTTTCTGTGTATGTGTGTGTGTGTGTGTGTGTGTGTGTGGGATGAGGGGGCTTTTACCTTTTAGAGCTGCCTCCAATTCCCATCTGCATCTATTAGGTCTGCCTTTGTGTGATTTTTCCGGTTTTTCCCTTGTCCCTGTTTGATTCATTTGACAGTGCCCGCTTTATGGCCTACTACATGTGCATTAGTGGGCAGCTCTGTCAACTGGCATTGCATTATGTACACCTTCCACACCCCCTTTGCCCATTAAAGGGAATCTGAAGTGAAAATAAATTTATGAGATAATGATTTGTATGTGTGGTCCAGCTAAGAAATAGAACATTAGTAGCACAGATATGAGTCTCATATTGTTTCCAGTACAGAAAGAGTTAAGAAACTTCAGTAATATCTATGCAAAAGAGCCTTTGTGAGCTCTCCGACCCAACTTGGGTCACTGTTTTCTGGAGCACTTACACATCAAAGAAACAGAGCCAGATTAAAATAGTAGTTTACAATATAGAGTGTGGCTTATGATTGCAAATATGACAGAATTATGCAATGTTATATAAAAAAAAGCTATATATTTAAAAATTAAAATATGAGACTATTTTCTTTGCTACTAATATTCTATTAATTATCAGTACTACACATACAAATCATTACACTGTAAGATTTTTTTTTTCACTTTAGTGTCACTTTAATGGCTATATAAGCTTAGCTGGCGACATATGCCACACATCTTACATAGTTATTTGGGTTGAAAAAAGACATACGTCCATTGAGTTCAACCAGAGAACAAAGTACAACACGAGCCTGCCCCCTCACATATCCCTGTTGATCCAGAGGAAGGTGAAAAACCCTTACAAGGCATGGTCCAATTAGCCCCAAAAGGGAAAAAATTCCTTCAGGACTCCAGATGGCAATCAGATAAAATCCCTAGATCAACATCATTAGGCATTACCTAGTAATTGTAGCCATGGATGTCTTTCAACGCAAGGAAAACATCTAAGCCAATTTTAAATGTAGGTATAGAATTTGCCATGTTTAGATGATGCAATACAGGCGCTGCTCCAACTTGAAAATTCCTCTATATATCTTATTTTCACCAGCTGCTCAGGATAACCATATCCACAATAGGTATCAAAAGAACTCCAAATATAAATCCACAGTGCTAGGCGATCACACTGTTATCTGTTATCTGTAGACACCACAGTGTGTATTCTCAAATAGTGACCATCACCAAGGGTTAAAAATCATCAACAGGTCACTCACTGGCATTAAAAACAGTAACTTTAATAAACTTCAAATAATACCACATATACAATATCTTACTTTAGGGGTCCTTTCGACAGGGACCCTTAGTAGAAATAAGCATGTAGTGTATATAGATACACAGAAAAGTAGTCTCACGGTCTCTTAGTACAGTTGCCCAGTCTCCAGTTGCCGTTCCGACCGGTTTCTGCCTTTCGCCGTCGTCAGGGAATTTCAACATTGAATTTCATCTGCCATTTATGTGTCCATATAGCCATCCTATCCAGATCCTGTTGCAATATGTCCCTATCTTCCTGAGTGTTGATGATTCAGCACAATTTTGTATAATCTGCAAAAATAGCAACATTGCTCACTACTGCATCTAATAGGTCATTAATAAATACATTGAAGAGCACTGGACCCAGTACAGACCCCTGTGGGACCCCACTGCTAACAGTCTCCCATTTTGAGTATGATCCATTGACCACAACTTTTTGTTTTCTGTCCATTAGCCAGTTCCCTATCCATGCACACAGACTCTTCCCCAGTCCTTGCATCCTCAACTTTTGCAACAGAATTTTGTGGGGAACAGTATCGAAGGCCTTTGCAAAGTCCAAGTATATAACATCTACAGCATTCCCAATATCCACATTAGCGTTCACTACCTCATAAAAGCCGAGCATGTTAGTCAAACGGGACCTGTCTTTAGTAAACCCATGCTGATGCTGAGAAATAAGATTATTGTCTACTATGAAGTCATGTATAGTATCTCTTAGTAACCCCTTGTGTCATGCCATGAGGCACAGCTGGCTTACTCAGTGTACACAGAGGTTTTACCCTGGCGGTATTTTCTTTAACTCTGGCGTCACATTATTAAGGTTTTCGATACTTTACATGTAACAAGCGGCATCTCTGCATGATGACGATTTATACTACGATTCTTTAGGTTTATAACCACATTTTGACATCATAGTTTGTTTAGAATGAAATGTTTTATTGGTTGCTGTGTGAAGATCTTGCACTTCTATATAACTTTTTCATGCCACGGAATATGTTGAAGCTTTATAAATCATTAATAATAATAATAATAATGTACCCTACTGAAAGGGTCCATTATGGATCTGAAATACTGGTAATAGCAGACACCTAAATGATAGAGAGTGTGCACCGCTGCCATGGCAATGGGCACTGGCGCCATGCTACCAATGCTGCCGCAGATTTGTTGCACCTGCTTTGGGGTGGAGGCATGGTGCTCACAGCCGTGCGGCACCTATTGCATGAGCCATGTCTGCACCCCTGTAGATTTGCCACTGTACTTTCCTTGAGAGGACTGCACTTCTTAGTATTTGTATAGGAATATTTGCAGAAACGTTTCTGTACCGTGTTAGCCAAACAAATTATGTAGAAAAAACAAAGTCTTGTAAAAGTAATACCTATTTATTTAACTCTATCAGTGAGCCATTAAAAGGTATTACTTTCACAAGACGTAGTTTTTTTTCTAGCTATATAGGAAATATTTAAAGCCCACCAACCCCAAAACTGAACAAGGTAAACTTTAAAGTGTGAGAGGGACATGGAAGCTGCCATATTTTTTTTACTTGTAAACAATACCAGGTGCCTGGCAGTACTGTTAATCTTCTGGCATACAAAATGTCTGAGTCAAAACCCTGGAACAAGCATATGGCTAATCTAGTAAAACCAGAGTTGACTGAGTCAGAGTACCTAACCTGCATATGCTTGTTCAGGGTCTGTGGCTAAAAGTATTAGAGACACAGGATTAGGCAACTGGTATTGTTTAAAAGGAAATAAAATAGCTCCAAATCACTCTCTCCTCGGGTTCCCTTTAATAGCAATCAGGATCATAGTTGAATAAAACCTGACTATAAACGAAACAGTCAGCAGGTCAATCGAAAGTAACAATGTAACTCCCAAAGTAGACAAACCAGTACAGGCCAGACTATATTTCCCAACATAAGTATACAACACGTGTATGCAGGTAGAGGCAAAAGGCTAGTTACAGAGGTAGAGACGACAGTTTGAACATTTCTAATCAATTCATCCATACATTTAGTTTTATGCAAAATAGGTGATTGAACATCCTGTCACTGAATTTGCTGCCACATCCTGGGTAGACTGAATTTGCAGTTGGCAGGAAGTGGAATTGTAAGACCCCACTGTCTTAACAGGAAGTGCATCTGCGGAAATGGGAGTACAGTTGCAGGCAAATATAGTTATAAAACAGATTTTTAATTGTTACCTAATCTCACCTGACTTAAAATAATTATTATCTGTATCCACATAGACAGGCTTTGTTATTTCACATCCCTTCAATGTGTGGACAAGCCCTCTAATCCACGCATCATGTTGCCCTCAAAGCCCCCTTATGTTTCTCTGTAAAATATTAGGATTAATTACAATTTCTGTATGCCACTCGCCTGGTATGTTCTATAAATATTCACCTATACATTTACTGATACCTTCAGAATGATATAGGATACCTTGCAATTAATATGCTCTGCAACTGTAACTGAGAGTGTGGAAGCTGCATGACCATATGAAAGGCCTGTTGTTTAATAGAGGTGACAGGGTTAATCACAAGAGAGGAAGGACACTAGCCGACATCAAACACTTATAGAAAAACTGTTTTAGTGGTTTATGACGGATCTTGGATTTCTCTAGAGGTGAAATGAGAAACTACAAGTCATTCTGATTTCATCTGTCTGTAAGGATCTGAAATGAGGGGTTGTATTAACATTTATAAGAAGTACTTTTTTTTTATAAAAATAATATGTAGATTTACTATTATGTGAAGTAGTGAAGGACACGTTTTCAAATGGTAATTGCATTTGTTTGTTTTTCACAAATAAAGTGAATGTATAATTATGTTTTTTTTTTCTTTTAAGTTTTGCTTTATGTTTTTAGTACTAATGAAAAACTCAGTTAATGTATTTTTATCAGGAAAATATTGAATAGAACAACTGAAAGTTTTATGCTTGTTTAAAACTCCATCTGCCAGTTTGAATGGCAAAGTTTCTAAGGTCGCAAAATACCTTACTTTGCAAGCCGAAAATGTTGTTTTATTTAATGTTAGATCTTTCTTTACTGCAACAGTAAAGCAAAATTCCCTGCTGCTTACAAAACTGCATTAGTCTAACCCGGATGTCCTCAAACTAAGGCCCGCGGGCCGAATGTGGCCCCCTGAAGCTTTTTTACCGACTCCCCCTCACACAAAATGTATTACAGAAGCGGTCAGCTACATATTTAAATATTGGTGGTCTGCATATAGAATGAAGCCAGAAAGACGTAATTCACTGGTTTCCAATCAAATTCCACATCAGGGGACACTGTTGTCCAATTGGACTGCAGGTTGTCACCTGGGTATGCTTCATTGTCTGGTGCACAAAGAATTCTACATTATTTATTTTATGTATACTCCGGCCCCCCAGCAGTCTGAAGTATGTTGACCCGGCCCTCAACCCAAAATGTTTGGGGATCCCTGGTCTAACCAGTCTGTGCCGATTTAGAAAATGTTTACATTTTAAATATTTTATAGGTTTCAAATAAAAAATGTCTCTTTGGTGCTAAAGACAATAAATAAAGACAATTCTAAAGCACTGTACTTTTCTTCTTTTAGTAATGTATCAGTAGTACTTTAAGATGCACAGGGGAAGAGTAGTACATATATTTCAGATCTTTTTATTAACAAAATAAGTGACTGAATTATTTTTTTCCTATTTCTGTCAATGTACTAGTTATTTTTAAAAGTTAATCAAAATAGTTATAAACAAAGTAATTTTTTAAAATATTTTTCATTACTTATTTTTGTCTTAATTATGCTCTAGAATTTGATCCAACTAATGTAAATTCCATTATATATGGGACCATCCACATGTTTCCTTGTAAACTCTCATCATTTTGCACATACTCTGTGTTTTGTGGCCTGTTGTGAATACAATGTAAGTAGATATGAAAAAATAAAATACTAATCTATCCAGGATTATCATGAGACCTGCCAAGTAACCTAAGAACCTCAAGGTATTGTAGTATTACCGTGGTAATCCCTGTAGTTTTTCCTAACGATCATGATCCCTTTTATTGGCTTTATGTTTTCTGATGCATCTCCTTGTTTTACTCTCTCATTCAGTTTTATTATTTTTAATGCTTAGAAGTTTTGCAAACTCATTTTTTTAATTATTTTTTAAACACAACAGTAAATTCTTGCCTTACCTAGTTCTCAACAATAGGGCCGATGAACAGAAATGAATTGACTGAAGTTAACCATTTCGCTAAGTACACACACTATAGAAAAGTTGATCATTACATCTGCAAATGGTGGGACATGCAATGATTTAGTACATGTCTATAATGACACTTGTGCTCTTACCACTGTAAGACTGCAGTGTAACAAGTATGCGTGCCCGGCTGGTAGTGGAAATGACACATGTATGCTCACACATTACAGATGGGGGTTTTCACTCAAAGGCTGCATACTTGCACCAATGATCGTTTGTGATTTAACAATATCTGCATACACAGTTACTAGGAAGAGAATGATGATCCACAGGCTCATCTGCATACTAACACCAACTTTATTTTATCTTTATTGGTAAATGGCCAGACACTTGCCTGACAACATCTACAGAACAACTGACGCGTATCGGGCTCACAGTCTGCCCTTAGTCATAGTTGTAAAGAAAGTGAGCACAAATGGAGTCTAAGTAGGTAAAGAGGGAAGACCCCACCCCCCTGGACAGAATCCACTACTTTTTAAAGCTCATATGTTAACAAGTTACTTATTACACAAATATAAATATAAATAATGTACAGTAAAAGCAAAGTAAATTCTTTAAAACACATTGACATCAAATGTAGGATGTGAATGTGTAACCACAAAAGCTGGCGAGTAATAGATGAGGAGAAAGGGGAATAACAGAATCTAATCTAATTACACATCATACATCAGATTCAGATCACAATGTGGTTTTAGGCGTTCTGGTACCGTGTACCCAATAGGTGGAGCCAGGAAGCCTCACAATGAAGGAGGAGTCATTAGAGGTCACTACCTCTAATTTTCAAAAAGTCTACCGCACATTTCTGAAAAGTGTTCCAATTAGCGTCCCCCCAAAAGAGATGAACAAGTAAACAAAAGAGATAAGTAAGTGAATTGTATACATCATTATTTACCAGCACCTCAGGAACTCTCTCATTCCCAGGTAAAAAAAAAACATTGATAGTGTTCCTTTAATAACATAACCTTAAAACACATTTTGTATTTCTTCACCTAGTGCAAGTGCAGCATCCGGCTTCTTAAAAAACAAGAGATATTTATTTATAATTAACACCCACTGGATGGAGCCATGCCAATCCCTCTGTACCCCAATGTACCATGTGTCTGACTTGTATCTAGCTTGGCAGTAAAGGCACGGGTAAGACTACATCTGTTAAATGAGCTGAGTTCTGTTGGCACAATTTTCAATACAGCCAAAATTACAGGCACACTGCTTTTCCCTTACACGAGATGCAGTTAGATGCAGCACACAATAACAAAAGCATGTAAAGAATTGCCAATGAACAAACATACTTTGTACCCAGGCAATAGCACGGATATGTGCTTCTCCTGTTAGACTGTTGAAATGTGCCTCATTATCACAGTGGATTGCAAAGTTATCCCCCTTGACTTTGGGAGCAAATTAAGCTTATTTTTGTATTTGTTTAACCATTTCAGCCCGTGGGAATTTTTCACCTCATGTATCAGGGCAATTTTCACCTCCCATTCATTCGCTAATAACTTTATCACTACCTATCGCAATTTATTGATTTATATCTTGTTTTTTTCCCACCACTAATTAGGCTTTCTTTGGGTGGTACATTTTGCTAAGAATTATTTTTTTTCTAAATGCAGTTTACCAGGAATATTAAGAAAGAAAATGGAATAAAATCATTATTTCTCAGTTTTCGGCCATTATAGCTTTAAAATAATACATGCTACCATGATTAAAACCTATGTATTTTATTTGCCCATTTGTCTCGGTTATTACACCATTTAAATTTTGTCCCTATCACAATGTATTGCGCCAATATTTTATTTGGAAATAAAGGTGCATTTTTTCAGTTTTGTGTCCACCACTATTTACAAGCTTATAATTTAAAAAAATGTTCGTAGTATACCCCCTTCACATGTATATTTAAAAAGTTCAGACCGTTAGGTAACTATTTATGTTTTTTATTTTATTGTATTTTTTTTTCCATTACAAATTTTATTTGGGTAATTTTTTTGGTGTTGGGAAATAAACAGTTAATTTTTAACGTAATAATGTGTGTAAATTGCCTTAAAAAATGCGTGTAGATGTAGTTTTACTTTCACATTGAGTTTTTTTTTCTTTGTGCTTCTCGCTTCCCGGAAGCACGAGGAGGACGGGTAACTTTTTTTTTCAGAAAAACTGCAGCCTTTGATAAGAGACCGTCGGTATTTGTGCTGGGGACTTAGATCGGTGAATGGGAACCATGTTCCCGTTCACTGATCTCAGGGCTACCAGGAAATGGCATGGGGGCAAGAGGGTGCACCGGCAATCACTGCAGCAGAGCAGCCGCCTGGACGTGAGGATCACGTCCGGGCGGCTGAAATGGTTAATGTCTTAGGGCTGTATTGTTTATGTCTTAGGTCTTTTCACACTGACTGCTTTCAGATCTGCCTTTTGATTGCTTGAGCTTTGCCAATCACAAGATCAGCATCATTATATTGGGAATTGCAGTGATGTTTTTGGATTTAATGCATTGCAACTTTCTAAAAGGGAAATCGCTAACTCTGCTAAATTTTTATTGTGTTTGTGTATGAAAAGAAAAGTCACAAAATGCAAAAAAGTATTGCATGCTAAAACCACAATTGCTTTGCAGTGTGAATTAGTTGTGGTTGCATATTTTGCAATAGTCAGTGTGAAAAGCACCTTAAAGCAACAACATATTAACCTTTAAAGAAAAACATTTCTTTGTTACAGCTGATCAAAATCCTGTAATAAATCTGCAGTGTGTCTACTTCCTGCTTCCATGGAAGCAGACAACATCCTTTTTAATTAGCTGCTCTGCCGAGGCAGCTAGCTGTTTCAGCTGGGAGATCAAATTACAACTTGTGATTAGTCACAGATGAAGGGGAATCAGACAGGCTAAACTCTCTAAATACACACAGGGTGCATTTCTATATGTTTTCCTTCTGTCGTGTGCAAGAGTTGAGGTCCACTTTAATGACATTTGTGTCTATATTAAGTATAATATACAAACGCAGTCCAAAAGTGTGTGAGTTCTTCCAAAATGGCACATTGTACACTGTGGTTCAAATTATACATAATATCTTCAAATTAGGCTATATTTATCGTTAATGTTTTTGCTTAAAGAGAACCTGAGCTGACTAAGTATCTGTAGAAAAAAATTGAGCTAAAAAAAATGCTGTAGTGCCATAGTCGTATTTAGGATTTAAGGGTTGAAAATCTCAGCCTGTTTATTCAGTTCCCCACTGCTAAAAGATTACGGAAGTAGGATTGGTAGTACATGAGCATATGTTTATCACATATTTTCATATGTTATCTTAAATGGTACCATTTAACCACCTGAGGACCGCGGTATTAAACCCTCGTAGTGACAAGGCCATTTTTTACTAAATGGGCCACTGCAGCTTTAAGGCCTTGCTGCAGGGCCGCATAACTCAGCACACAAGTGATTCCCCTCCCTTTTCTCCCCACCAACAGAGCTTTCTGTTGGTGGGGTCAGATAGCCCCCATGAATGTTTATTTAGTTTTTATAAATATTTATTTTATTTTTTTAATAAATGTCCCTATTTTTTTTATTATTTTAACCTCCCTACTGCCGTCAGCCTATCACAGCGGATAGCTCCTGTGTCCCCCAGGGGCACAACCGTTTCTGCCTTAGATTGCAGCGCTGTACATAGATATTAGACGGCGGTTTCGCTATCTAACAGTCTCCGAGCAGCGATCGCTGCTGGGAGACTGAAGGCAGAGCATAGTTCCATCATCAGAGCGGAGAAGAACGCGCATTAGCGCACGGGCTCTCCTGCAAGCCCTATAGGGAGCCATTCACGCCAATCGGCCACATTAATCCATGCCCTGCACTGATGCGGATCAATCAATCCGAAACAATCTGTATGCATGAAGGATTATTGAGGCTCTGTAATATTATCAAGCTGACACATCATTGCATTCCAGCTGATCTGGAGGTGTGTCTAGCTTACAGGGACAACAATGGAAATTTTGCATATTTCAGCAGTAATGCACTGGGAGACATCTTGGAGCTCACTCCAACCTGAATTATATCAAATACTTTCTGTTTTAAAGTGAATGGGAACCGCATTTTTAAAAAAATGAAGCAAATACTTACCTAAGGAGAGGGAAGGCTCTGGGTCGTATAGAGCTTTCCGTCTCCTCTCTCGGTGCCCTCTATCTTGTGCTGGCTCCCCCCCATTTCAATCCCCCACCAAAAGGGTATTTGGAAGTCTTCGGGAGCCGTTCCTCCCGAAGACGTGCGGCTCCATACTGCACAGGCGTGAGCGTGCAAGAGAGCGTGCTTGCGCAGGTGCAGTACAGAGCCGCCCTTCTTCAGGAGCACTCGGGCTCCCTGAAGACTTCTGAAGCCTCCTTCGGCCAGGAAAAGCAGTATTTGACTAAATTAGTCAAATACTGCTATCGGGCGAGCCAGCACTGGAACGAGGGGACCAGGAGAGGAGCGGGAAGGCTCTACAGGACCCAGAGCCTTCCCTCTCCTTGGGTAAGTATCTGTCTTATTTTTTAAATGCGGTTCCCATTCACTTTAAAAAAAGCAAACTTTTGTTTTCCAAAGCAAACTGGAATAGTTTCTGTTCTTTTGTGGCATCACTGTACACCTCTAGAGGTTCCTTAAAGTATGCCTTACACCAGAAAAGAAACGTTTTAAATATAAACAATAGATAGAAGGAATACACTGAAGTCCAATACAGTACAAGCCAAGGTCCTGTGCTGAAATTATTAGCTAATTAGAATGTAATACCACTTTCCATTTACACTAAAAATATCTGGGATGGACTCATTTCTCCCATGTAAAAATAGTCACTTTTATGTGAGGGTTTACTGTTTTAGGAAATGTTGAAAAAGTTGTGACAGCGCTCCTCTTCTTAATAACTATATATCTGCAATGAACAAATTCCACATAGTGCATTACCAACAGTATAGCTGATTAGCATGCATATACACCCAGTGAACTTCCGTGCTCAGTGTGTTTCACTCCTTGTGACATCCACTCCCTATAATACAGCCGCTCACCGGATAAAAGCCACCTCAGACTCCAGGTGGATCTAGCGCTTTGCCAACCGGCAACAGAATCCACAGCTCCGGCCTGTCTCTTGTAAAAACTCCAATTTATTCCATACAGAACATGTAAAAACAGATAATAGCACATAGCATAATACTGTTTAGAAGCATTCCCCGGCCTGCGCACTTCAGTACACTCACTTCGTTACAAGATAAAAGCGCATATCGGGCTCCTTAGCCCAGCAATATCTCCCTCTCACCGCGGTGTCGGCGTCCCGTACTCCCGCTTCCCGAGGTTTGCCGGCGCTCAGTCTCCGTGCATAGGGTCCCGCTGCTCTGTGACGTCAGTCGCACCTGGCTCCGCGGTGTATGGAATAAATGGAGTTTTTACAAGAGACAGGCCGGAGCTGTGGATTCTGTTGCCGGTTGGCAAAGCGCTAGATCCACCTGGAGTCTGAGGTGGCTTTTATCCGGTGAGCGGCTGTATTATAGGGAGTGGATGTCACAAGGAGTGAAACACACTGAGCACGGAAGTTCACTGGGTGTATATGCATGCTAATCAGCTATACTGTTGGTAATGCACTATGTGGAATTTGTTCATTGCAGATATATAGTTATTAAGAAGAGGAGCGCTGTCACAACTTTTTCAACAGATCTTTAATGGACTTGTGGTAGCGAATACTCAACGGATCAGATCCACCAGGGCAGGCGCAGTTTGCTTATACATTATGTTTTAGGAAATGGACTGAGTCAAATCAGTTTTTATCAGCAGCATCAATTATACGCATAACTTCCAGGCACAACCTCGCCATTCTTGTGACTTAAGAATTTTTTTTTAAATACTCAAATTATTTTTAATAGTTTTGTAGCCATTGACTAACATTTTTTTTAATTATTATTTTATCATCCCTCAAACTTAAATAGCATGGTGTATACAGATGGCTACAGAGGGATGCTAAAATGTTATACCTTACAACTATTGAAAGACAACATCTTTTAAAGGCCTAAATTATATTTTATTTCCATGTAATGCTTAACCCCCTGACAATTCTACGATTTTTTTAATTTCAATTTTAATAGAATGAAAAGGGGTTTCAATAAAAAAAAAAATTGTGTGGGGGGGAGGGGGGATTTCAATCTCTCTCCTCGTTTTCTCTTAATAAGGGAACTCCATGGATTTTTGCAGTTATAATGTGAAAACTAGTAGTCCTGGGGACAAGAAAAGAGACATAGCATCAAACATTGTGGGTATTCTAACTCTTCTGCAAAAAAGTTTTAATTTTTTTGTTTCTCTGTCATTCTTAGAGAGATATCTCTACTTCCTGTCTGCGCAGGAAGTGGTGTAATTTCGCTCAGGTGGGGGGCAATACAAATCTAACATATGTTCTAACACCTAAAGTGTAATATTTAGACAAAAGGTTAATTTAAAGCAGGTTTGTTAATAACAAATAACCTAACTTTAAAACCATCAATAATAATAGGTATATTCACATAATTATTAAATGTAAGGCAGAAATTAAAATGGATGATAACACATTATTAACTATTAATAAAAACAAATATACAATTATTTTGTACTTAGACTATGACTAATAGTAATTAACTAACTTGAAAAAATAATAATGTTTAATAAATGCAGTTGCATTAATAATTGATTTATTAATTTGTTAAACTAATATTAATTTTATTATTTAAACATACAATTTCTATGTAATGTTAATACAATCTTTAGAAAATGAAGCATTTTTTGTATCATATTACATTCAATTTATTCCAGAAAAATTACTGAAATTGAATTTAAAATAAAAAATATTATTTCTCATATGGCTACTGCGCGGCCGCGCTCATAACAGTGGAGGAGTGTGGCCCGATATAGAGGGGGCCACGCTGATTAAGGTGGTACATCGGAGCAGGGAGGGAATTCTCAATAAAATCCTGAGGCTTTCCTAGGTAAATTATTTTTTTTCATTTAAAGAACCTGCTGGTAGTGTGGCTGTTGTGCTTATTTGGTGACTTCACTACTTAGAAAACTATCTGGAAGATTTACATATGTCAGTTTCACTGGTTGTATGCTTTTTCTGGGTTTACTTAGTTGTGAGGCCAAAGAATAAGCATGACAGCCAAGAAACTAGCAACTTTAAAGCGGAATATAACCCAGCATTTCCTCTTTGCTCTTAAACATTATTTACAGCATATTATATGCAACCAGCATTTTTTTTTTACTAGACCAGCATTTGAAGGGTCACACACAGAGCTTGAAAGTTCAGTGTAGTGAAATGTGGACGCATCCGAACTTTAGATAATGTTATCTTGTGTTTACTTAAAATGTATCAAGTGAGGAATGCGACACATTCTCTGACTGGGGAGAAGCAGCTGGACACAGACCGAGAGTCAAAGCATGTCTGCCTTCAATACATAATGAATAAAAACAGTTATTAATAAAATGCAAAGGCCTCAATTCACTAAGCTTAACTCCTGTCTTTAATAACTCTTCAGAGCTGTTTTACAGTTATCACAATTATATCACCATGGTGAAAACTGTAAAACCGCTCAGAAGAGTTATCAAAGACAGGAGTTAAGCTTAGTGAATTGAGGCCAATGTCAGCTCACAAAGCAAAAAACTGTACTTTTGAGAACCTATAATTTCTAAATGAATAATAATACTTATGCACAAATGCAAATATGATAACCGTATGGCATATAAAAAGTAGGAAAACATGTTTTTATTGAATATTTTGTCAGGGTTTTAAACCGCTTTAAAGGACATCCTAGGTGAAAATAAACTGATGAGAAAAACTATTGTATCTACCCTCAGTCTCCTAAAAATGACTTTTTTTTAGATATCTCACAGTTTTATTTTACATTTAAATCTAGTTTTTAAGTTTTTACTGTTTCATTATCTCTGCTCAATGACACATTCATTGAAGTATGCCAGAGCTCAAATCTATGAATTATTGACCTTTTTTATCTCTTTCCTGCTCTCAGAAGCCATTTACTGACAAGAAAGTGCTTTATGGCGGCAATTACTTATCAGTGGGGGTTATGACATAGTCTGACCCAGTCCGACCCAGTCCCGACCCAGTCCCGACCCAGACAGAAACTGTCACTTACATATCTGATGTTGAACTTATTCAGGCAGAGAAAGAAAAAAATGAACACAGCATAGTTATTTGTGTGCTTGGCACTGTGTATACACATGTCTATCTCATCATGTCACATGTCACCTCGGTTGTCCTTTAAAACATTTTCAGCAATGATAATGCATTGCTTATATAGTGTAGTTATATCAACAGGTTCCTATTACAGTAAAGTCACAGCGTTCTTAATTTTCAATAGGGTGGGAAAGGTCACCATTTCTCTAGCTTTATTTTTACTGTTTTAGTTAGGGCTAGTGTCCCATCAAAATAGTATATCAATTGATTTTCTTCCTACGTGGTAGGATTGAGAGCATTCAGATATTGGGGGGGGGGGGGGTCCTGATTCTAGGAAGGTTGGCTTGTGTTTCAGGATAGTCACCAGGAAGGAGGAGGGGCAGGTAAAGCACCAAGCAGGCTGTGGGGAGAAATACGTTTAAACACCAAGAAGAGGAAGTAGATGTCAGGGAAGGTAATTTCAGGTATCTGGGGGCAGGATTGGAGATACTGGAAGCCGAATGAACACTAGCGTCGACAACTTCCACATTGCTGTACAGATTATATTGTCTTGTCACGTAACTGTCCCTCAGAGGGGCTAGCAATCGAATCCCTATCATAGACATATGTCTATCTAGGTTTAATGTAGTGCATGTATTGTAGTCTAGGGTAAATTTTAGGAGGAAGCTAATCAACTTATATGTATGTTTTTGGAATGTGGGAGAAAACCAGTTTTCCTGGAGGAAACATGGGGAGAACATACAAACTCCATGCAGATAGTGCCCTGGCTGGGATTCGAACCAGGGACCCATCGCTTCAAGGCGAGACCACTAACCACTATGCCACCATGCTGTCCAAAGAGGGGTTTACTGAACATGGATCTGCTGTACAAGTTGGGCTGCACATAGAAGAGGGAGGTCACTCCCTATACAGCGCAAAGGGGGAATAACATACATGGATAGTGGTTGTAAAAAGAAAACTTTACATTACTAATGGTCTGTGGAATCAGGACATATTCATTTTCATACTACTGCCAAAAGGTTGGGACTGGATTTATCAAAACAGGGCATAGAATACAGGGAACAAAAAAGGTTCTAGTCTAGCTAGACTAGAACCTTTTCCAGTTTCTTTTTTCAATTATACTTTATTTATACGATGTAGAAGTAACAGCAAATACAAACAGAGCAACTTGCAATAATAAGCATAAAACAACAGAAGTAGAATTATACATATATTCACTTATGACAGAAGCAGTGGAAAAAAGCACAATAAATATAAAGTGGTTATAGAAAGAAAGCTACACAGAGACCACTAAAAATCACCTACTGCAAAGTGATTCATACATAATCCAGAGCTGGATCTGGTGAATTCTTAAAGGACTTCCGATGCGATGAAATTTAAACAGATTCTACTCACCTGGGGCTTTTTCCAGCCCATAGCAGCCGTCTCGTACCCCCGCCGCAGCCCTGGTCCTCCTCATTGTCCTGCTTTCTGCCTGTGAAGATCGCAACCCCACCGGCAGGTCTTCTGCGACTGCATGGGCATTCCTTTCCCTCACGTCCACGGCATCTGGTCTACGCAGACGCAGAATGTGCCAGTTGGCGTGGGCGCGAGGGAAAGGAATGCCCGCACAGGTGCAGAAAAACCAACCCGCAGGTGGGGTTGCAATCTTTACAGGTGGCCAGTGGGACAACGAGGAGGACCGGGCAGTGATAATTTCACATTGAAATTCACAATTACGCATCGTAATCGTGATGCAAAATTTCAGAGAAAATCGTAATGAATTTCGTATGTAATAGTAATATTTAATAATTTTGCGTACCTTTTTGAGTAATTTTTGCGAAATTTCGCATAATTTTGTGCCGATTTTAGCGGTTGATAGCAAAGCCCCCATACATGCTATTGCTACCAAAATTGCTACATACGTTAAAGAGACTCTGAAGCGACTTTAAAAACAGCTTTTTAGCTTATATTCTACATGGGCATGTTTGACCCAGCTAAAACGCCTCTCTCCCGCAGCTGAACGAGGGGTCTTTACCCCCCAAATCCCCCCCTGCAAAATCCACGGCCAACTTGGTCGTAGATTTTGCTCTTCCTGGAGGCAAAGTTAATGGCTGTAGCTCTGCCTCCATGCGAGCCTATCAGCGGTGGATCTCCGCCTCTCCCCCGCCCCTCTCAGTGAAGGAAGACTGAGAGGGGTGGGGGAGAGGCGGCGATCAGCGCTGATAGACATGCTGAGAGGCAGGCTAATGCCCTGCCTCAACAGGAAGCGATCCCCGGACACCACGGAGGGGATTTTAAAAAAATCGATTTTAAAAATGTTTCTAAGTTTAAAAACCAATTGTTCTTTGCATTTTTAAAAATCGATTTTCTCAAAAAGTACAAGGTCTTTTTGGAAAATTATTTTTCTGACTTGTACCCAATCCTCAACATGTGTAGCAATTGTGGTGTAAATAGCATGTACGGGGACTTTGCTATTCACTGTCAAAGTCGGCACGAAATTAAGCAAAAATTACATTAACAGGGAGTGGAGAAAAAAAAAAAAGTGGGTTGGCACTATGGTGATGGCTGGAGTGCTTAGGTAGACTTATAGGTGCCCTTACATCAGCGTAGAAATGCGTGCTCTGGTGTATACAGGTTATACAGAATGGCAGGAGAGGGAATAAACAGGAGAAACCGGCACTGCAAAATGGCTGATGATTTAATCTTCAGTATAGAAAAAGCACATACAAAAAGGTAAAAAACATTGCTGGCTGGCACAGTGAAAGTTTGTCATTTGAAGATAGGGTACCTGGTGGTGCGGTGGGTGCTGGTGGTTTAAGCCTGACGGCCGTTTCGCGCACGTCTGCGCAGCCTCCGTAGATGCGCAGACGTGCGCGAAAGGGCCGTCAGGCTTAAACCACCAGCACCCACCGCACCACCAGGTACCCTATCTTCAATTGACAAACTTTCACTGTGCCAGCCAGCAATGTTTTTTACCTTTTTGTATGTGCTTTTTCTATACTGAAGATTAAATCATCAGCCATTTTGCAGTGCCGGTTTCTCCTGTTTATTCCCTCTCCTGCCAAAAATTACATTAAATTTTATGCAAAATTACGAATGACTATACGAAATCAATTGAATTTACAAATCATAATTACGTGTAGACGTAATTGCGAAACTTTACTCAAATTTTAGCGTAATCATAATTAGCTGATTATGATTGGGAAGAAGCCCATTGTGAGTAAAATATGTTTAATTTTCATCACATCTGAAATCCTTTAAAAAGAAAAATATTTATTTCATGTAATTAATTACTTACCGTATTTTTCGGACCATAAGACGCACTTTTTCTCCCCCTAAAGTGGGGGGAAAAAGGCAATGCGTCTTATGGTCCGAATGTGCGGTCAGATGTAGCTTATCAGATAAATGCGTGGGGCTTACTGGAAGTAGCTAACGGCTGCATTCAGGGCTGCTGATAAGCAGTGTAGTGGAGGCTCACAAGTGGCAGTTCCAGCGTTAAAAAAGCCCCGTTATCCGTGTAAGGAAGTTCCCTCCCCGCAATCCCAGTACGTGTGGAGCTATCAGAGGAAGCCAACCGCGTTATGCAGAGCGGTGAAGACACACAGATCACGGTGCTCGTGGCAGCTGCAGTGTTAAAAAAAGCCCCGATAGCCGTGTAAGGAAGCTTCATCCCCCTCCCCACAATCCCAGGGCAGAGTAAGTACCTCTTCCAACAACGGAGATTCCCAAGCCGAACCGCTTGGGAATCCCACTAGGCGGCACATAAGCGATCTGAAGCTGAAGCCTATGACAGCCGATCCCACTGATTGGCTGGCGGGGAGAGGGAGGGTTAAAAAAATAAAACAAGAAATAGGGAAATGTATTGTTAAAAATAAAGCTCTGTTGGTGAGCAAAAAAGGGGGGGGATCACTTGTATGCTGAGTTGGGTGGCCCTGCAGTGAGCCTTTAAAGCGGCAGTGGCCTTGATTGTAAAAAATAGCCTGGTCACTGGGGGGGTCCTTAAGTGGTTAAGAGCACTTACTGTAAGTGACAGCTACATAGAAATAAAGTTATTTATTGCGCATTTTACTCTGGGACAAATGTACCTCCAAGACCTATGTGTATACATGCATTTTAACCTTCCTGGCGGTAACCCCGCGGTAACGTAGTTCGGGGTAAGCCACGCAGGAGGTTTTCTCCGGCCCTGCTCGGCCGATTTGCTTACTTTTTTTTTTGCTGGACGCAGCTAGCACTTTGCTAGCTGCGCCAGCACACTGATCGCCGCCGCCCCGTGCCCGATCGCCGCTATCTGTCGCGGCGCGCGAGCCCCCCCCCCCAACCCCGTGCGCTGCCTGGCCAATCAGTGCCAGGCAGCGCCGAGGGGTGGATCGGGACTCCCAATGACGTCCTGACGTCGCTGACGTTGGTGACGTCATCCCGCCCCGTCGCCAATCCTGACATCATTTCCTCCCTTACTCTGTCTTTGTATCATTGCCAGCCCCCTTCTCAGTCTTCAGACACTCCCACCCAGGTCTGCAGTAGAAAGTGCATTGAGAAATATTGGCCAATCAGAGTGAGACAGAGGTGTAGGAGGGAAAAATAGGAGGTAAAGAGGCTTCAGCCAATTAGGCTGCATTAGTTAAAGAGAACCTGAACTGAAAATAAAAAGTCAGAATAACCATACAGCGGTTATACTTACCCTCTGCGTAGTCTACTCCTCAATCCCATTCTCCTCTCCTGCGTTTCATTTGTCCACTGTGATCAATAAAATGCTCTGTCCTCCATTTTAAAAATGGCCATTATCCCATAACAGTTTACTGGTCAGCACACTGTTAAACTGCAATATCACTTACTTGAGCCATAAGGAAACATGGACATTTCCTTGCACATTCAGCTGTAACTGACAGCTGCTGACTATAACTGACTATATTTCAGTTCTGACAAAATATTGTCAGAACTGGAAGGGATCACTGTAAGAAGAAAATGGTGAGCTTCTGAGAGGAACTGACGGTGAGGTTAGTATGGAATATTCATTTGCAGCTACGTCATGTGTTTATTTTTAATAATTTTACTCGCTTCAGGTTCCCTTTAAGTCTGAAGGGAAAGTAAAAAAGGAAAAAAAAGAAAATCCAGCATGCCCTGCAACTTCCTTAGTGCAGCAGATGTACCAAATAAGAGCCAGGGAAACGAGGGAATTATGTTTTATGGGGATGGAAAATAAGTGTGATTTTTAACTTTTGGATTGCTTGGTAACATCCTTATTACTCGTTTACCAGATAAAAATAAAAAAATATTTTTTTTTATGCCTGACAGTTACTCTTTAAAAAATGATTTCTTATTTTTAATCTGCAGCTAAAACCGGTTGTAAGATCAAATGGCATTTCACTGCAACCTTGCCAACAGTGCTTCATTTGCAGTATTATTGCCATGAGTCTGTCCTGAAACCCTCACCACACTGTAGGGGTAATTAGTTGCAGGGGACAAAAGCCTTTACTCATTTCCGACAAAGTCTAATCCAATGGGTGCAATAGCCACGCCTATCTACCAGCTTCAGAGACAAATCAAGAAGCATTAAAGGACAATTATCAATGTTAACTAAATTCTAAATGCTACATACAGTGGGTTGCAAAAGTATTCGGCCCCCTTGAAGTTTTCCACATTTTGTCATGTTACTGCCACAAACATGCATCAATGTTATCGGAATTCCACATGAAAGACCAATACAAAGTGGTGTACATGTGAGAAGTGGATCGAAAATCATACATCATTCCAAACATTTTTACAAATAAATAACTGCAAAGTGGGGTGTGCGTAATTATTCGGCCCCCTGAGTCATTACTTTGTAAAACCACCTTTTGCTGCAATTACAGCTGCCAATCTTTTAGGGTATGTCTCTACCAGCTTTGCACATCTAGAGACTGAAATCCTTGCCCATTCTTCTTTGCAAACCAGCTCCAGCTCAGTCAGATTAGATGGACAGCGTTTGTGAACAGCAGTTTTCAGATTTTGCCATAGATTCTCAATTGGATTTAGATCTGGACTTTGACTGGGCCATTCTAACACATGGATATGTTTTGTTTTAAACCATTCCATTGTTGCCCTGGCTTTATGTTTAGGGTCATTGTCCTGCTGGAAGGTGAACCTCCGCCCCAGTCTCAAATCTTTTGCAGTCTCCAAGAGGTTTTCTTCCAAGTTTGCCCTGTATTTGGCTCCATCCATCTTCCCATCAACTCTGACCAGCTTCCCTGTCCCTGCTGAAGAGATGCACCCCCCGAGCATGATGCTGCCACCACCATATTTGACAGTGGGAATGGTGTGTTCAGAGTGATGTGCTGTGTTAGTTTTCCGCCACACATAGCGTTTTGCATTTTGGCCAAAAAGTTCCATTTTGGTCTCATCTGACCAGAGCACCTTCTTCCACATGGTTGCTGTGTCCCCCACATGGCTTGTGGCAAACTGCAAATGGGACTTCTTATGCTTTCTGTTAACAATGCCTTTCTTCTTGCCATTCTTCCATAAAGTCCAACTTTGTACAGTGCATGACTAATAGTTGTCCTATGGACAGAGTCTCCCACCTGTAGATCTCTGCAGCTCATCCAGAGTCACCATGGGCCTCTTGACTGCATTTCTGATCAGCGCTCTCCTTGTTCGGCCTGTGAGTTTAGGTGGATGGCCTTGTCTTGGTAGGTTTACAGTTGTGCCATACTTCTTCCATTTCTGAATGATCGCTTGAACAGTGCTCCGTGGGATGTTCAAGGCTTTGGAAATCTTTTTGTAGCCTAAGCCTGCTTTAAATTTCTCAATAACTTGATCCCTGACCTGTCTTGTGTGTTCTTTGGACTTCACGGTGTTGTTGCTCCCAATATTCTCTTAGACAACCTCTGAGGCACTCACAGAGCAGCTGTACTTGTACTGACATTAGATTACACACAGATGTACTCTATTTAGTCATTAGCACTCATCAGGCAATGTCTATAGGCAACTGACTGCACTCAGATCAAAGGGGGCCGAATAATTATGCACACACCACTTTGCAGTTATTTATTTGTAAAAAAAAATGTTTGGAATGATGTATGATTTTCGATCCACTTGTCATGTGTGCACCACTTTGTGTTGGCCTTTCATGTGGAATTCCAATAAAATTGATTCATGTTTGTGGCAGTAATGTGACAAAATGTGGAAAACTTCAAGGGGGCTGAATACTTTTGCAACCCACTGTATATTTCCCGTAATTAATAGCAAATAGTAATACAAAGATTTTTTTTCATCTTTTCATGTTTTATGTGATAAAAATATCATATTTATAGAGAACAGTCTGGGCATTACTTTGAAGGACTGTGCCCAGCACATCCAGCATACAGAAACTATCTTCACTGGCTCTATTACTGTGAGTAAAATGTGTTCAGAATGATAGAAAGCAGAAATATAGCTTCAAATAATCATCAGCTGTAACTCTGTCTGTGTGTTCCTCTCTCTCTCTCTCTGCCTCACAGTGTAAAGTAAACAGTTTACAGCCAGGTTACAATTCAGCACTTATGCATCGATGTCGCAATCCATACACAACCAAGCCTCCTCCTGCTCACAACTCCCCTCTGCCTACCCCTGCCATGCCCATCCCATGCTTGGCATGCTCATTGCCTGCCCACTGGTGATGTTATCATCTGGCCTCTGCTCCAATACTGAGTCCAAGAAGATTTCAGGTGAGTAGAGAGGGAGATACTTATCAAGCCATAGTCAAGCCCTGATTTGAACATGATGAATACTGGTATACAGAGTAATCTGGTCTGTGAAAGTCGCCAATGCTGTCTACCATTCAGTCTTACTAGCAGACCAGGAAGCAGTGAACTATAGGGTTGTATGAGAAGCAGTGAAATCAATGATGCCATTACAGAGATTGTGAATGCCAATCTTTATGTCCAGCCTGACTGTTGCCTTCCCTAGATGGCAGCTCAAGGTAAAAGAGGAGCGACAACTTGAGCAGAACCCTGGCACAGCCACAAACGTTGGCACCTTTTGCCTCTGTAAGGGTTAAAAGCCATGCCAATACTTTCTGTGCTCTTTCTATGCACATCCTGTGCTAATCCCCCTTTTGACTTTGCTTTGGGTACTTAGATAAAAAACCAACAAAGACATTTTAATATCACAGAAAGTCAGAAACTCTCAATGTCTTATATCAAAATCCGAAGCTAGATGTTATAGTGAGATTTTATGAGCATTGTGACTCCCAACCAGGTCTAAATTGTTGGTTTTGAGTTTTAACCCATTAGCAGCTTCAATAGAGTTTTCTTGTTTGAGATACGGACACTGCTTTTGCCCTCAGTCAGCAGAACTCGTTGTGCTGTAAATACTTTGGAATGCTTTGCTCTCTCCCTGCTAACAAACAATACAGACTACTATATACTAAAAGCAGAAGTCCTCTATTATTGTCTCACACTGCCCCCTAGTGACAGGTGGCCATAAATACACATTACAGCAGTGCTCCATCGTAGCAAGCTAATGTAACAAATAAGAAATAAAAAAGTGCTAAAAATAAATTGGCCTGGAGCACTTCCAAGCCTCTTAATACTGTAAGTTGGCTGCTAAAGGGTTAAAGGTTCAAACATTTTACAATATTTTTAATGGACACACGTGTAGAACTATCGTTTTAAAAATCATTGGAGAATATCGGAACACGTTATACAAAGCAAAATTGTTTAGTTCAATGCATTCAGATAAAGTTAAAGAAAATAAATGATCCCAACCTTATTTACAGTTTTCACAGTAAAGTGGAGATAATTTAAAAAAAAACAGAAAATAAAGAGCAAACTGAAAGGAAATTATGATTCTTCTTAGTTTTTAACCAGGTCAGTATAGCAGGTATGATAATAGGACGACCGGGTAATTACGTCAGTTTGACAAATAACTGCTAATTGTCAGTACTTCTCCAAACTAAGGTTCGTATACACGTCCGATAAAGATCGTTCGTTACGAACGATTCGTGACGTTTACACGATATTCAAATTAGACTGAAAAGATCGTTCGTAATGAACGATTGTGTACACACGTGAACGATATAAGTATAAAGTACTGAACGACGAACGATAAAAAAATGCGTGCGCAAACGGAAGTGACGTTATGACAGGCAATAAGAACATGCGTTATCGGACGATCTTTGTACACACTGCAACGATTGAACGATTATCTTTCGAAAAAATCCGCCGGGTTGGATCGGTCCGATTGAACGATAACGATCGTTATCGTTCACAAAAACGATCGTTCACACTTTTTGAACGCACGATTATCGTTCCGATTGTCGTTATCGTTCATTTTTGAACGATCGTTATCGTACGTGTGTACTCAGCTTAAGATTTTAATAGGTAATGATAACAATTACATTCCAAATGGCAATTGTTTCCTAAATCTGTTGCCTATACAACACATTTAGTACTGTAATTAGAAAGTGTTTCTGAGAAAAGAAATGTATCTGGTAACTTAAGATCAACTTCAGCTTTTCTTCTTTTTAAATGTTATATTCAAGACAAGGATGGTGTTTATTCAATTGCATACCTTTTTTTATTGCTCTTTGCATCTTAGTTGGACAGATTACCTTATTTCCTAAGGTGACAGCATGGACAGGAAAGGAGGAGCCTTTTTATTGTGGACAAAGAGAACACCAAAATCTAATCAGAGTTCTAACCTAACCCTAATGTAAGTACACATGATTAAGTACACATGATTTTCTGACCTAAACCTAATGCTAGGTACACACGATGCAATTTTCTGATAGATTTACTGTCAGATCGATTATTTCCAACACGTCCAATCTGATTTCTGATCGATTTTCCACGTGTTTTTCCGTTAACTTCTATGAAAAATTGATCGGCAATTCGATCGGAAATCAGATAGAACATGTTGCAAAAAATTGATCTGACAGTAAATCTGTCAGAAAATTTCAGTATGCATAATACATGCATTTAAAAAAAAACTCCCATGTAAAATCTAAAGCTATTAAGATAAAGTTTTGGTGGAAGTTAAAGGAAATCTGAAGTGAAAAAAAATGTATTATGTAATGAACTGTATGTGTAGTACAGCTAAGAAATAGAACATTAATAGCAAAGAAAATAGTCTCATATGGTTTCCAGTATCGAAAGAGTTTAAAAAAAAAACTTCAGTTGTTATCTATGCAAAAGAGCTTCTCTGAGCTCTCCAAAGTTGTGTTGGAGAGCTCAGATAAGCTCTTTTGCATAGATAACAACTGAAGTTTTGGGTCAAAGACAGCCCTGTTTTCTGAAGCACTTATAAATCAATGAAACAGTGAGCAAACAGCTTCAGATAAGGTTTTACTGCAGAGGAGTTCAAAGAGTCATTAGCTCTGCTCTGTTTCATAGTTAAAATGCAGTGTGGTTTGTAATTGCAAGTATGATAGAATGATGCAATTTTTTGTTGTTGTTATAACTGAAAATAAAAATATGAGATTATTTTCTTTGCTACCAATGGTCTATCAATTAATTATCTGTACTACACATACAATTCATTATATCAAAAGTTTTTGTCATATCAGTGTCACTTTAAAGCTGATGACTTGAAATCACTTAATCAAACCCCTATAATAAAACTTAACATACTTATCAATTCTGTGGCAAGTGTCTGAGGGTGACAGCGTGTGGCACTTGTGCCTGAAGTTGCAATGGCTTCTGGAGATAAGACACAATGTTATTGTAGTGGCCTGTAGTAGCCACTTTACCTGATTTTATTGCAGAACTTGGTGTGATTTGCCTTCTTAAAACAAAAGGAAATTTGCAATAATTCAGTTATAAGTGAAAATTTGTTGTTCCCCACAATGCACTACCACTGAATATGCAAATTATCCCTTTCCACCCTTGTTAAGCCAAGCAAGCATCCAGAACCGCTGGTGTATAACAAGCCTATAGCTTTAAGTTTTACACAGTCATATCAACCCCTCATGTAGACAGCCTGTTTCGGACTTTTGGTCCTCATCAGTACATGGCAGGGATTGATAAGGCTGTATGAAATAGGGCTTGGACCAGTACAACAGAGTAACGAAGCAGCTCAGGGCGACCCAAACTTCTAGGAATGTATAGGGGGATAAAAGCCTGCCATGTACTGATGAGGACCAAAAGTCCGAAACAAGCTGTCTACATGTGGGTATGATATGGCTGTGTAAAACTTAAAGCTATAGGCTTGCTATACACCAGCGGTTCTGTATGCTTTTGTAAGGCAACAAGGGATAATTTGCATATTCAGTGGTAGTGCATTGTGGGTAACCACAAATGTTCACTTATAACTGAATTATTGCAAATTTCCTTTTGCAATATATTTGCTTTGTATGCATTTGGTAGAATACCTTTTAAAGTACGCAATTATGCGCAGTGCGAAGCGTAGTGTATGCGGATGCTTATGCCCGCATGCAGAAAATTGTATGCAATAATTCCTCTGTAAATGCTTATAATGGGAACTCTTCTATGCGTACATTACCCTTTCCAATGCGTAAGCATACAATCGCACGCAGAAAATTAGACGCGAGTAACGCATTCGTAGTTCACTACGCAATACACATGTTACCTACGCATAGTGGGCGTAAGCTACGCGTAGCGGTAGTTCTCTACGCGTAAATTCGTAAGCGTAGTTTTGAAACTGCACCTATGAACTACGATACGTAGATGCGCACTACGATGTGTAAATTCGCACTGGCGTCGTTTCTGCTCATCCCTGGTTGAATGATCTCCTCTAGAACATGCCAACTCCCTGAAGGCCTCTGAATATTTTCTTGACTTAAAGGGGAACTTCAGCCTAAACAAACATACTGTAATTAAGTTACATTACTTATGTTAATTAGATTAGATAGGTAATATAATTTTTTACCAACCCTGTTTTAAAAGAACAGGCAAATGTTTGTGATTCATGGGGGCTGCCATCTTTGTCATGGGGGCAGCCATCTTTTTGGTTGAAAGGAGGTGACAAGGAGCAGGAGACACAGTTCCAACTGTCCTGTGTCCTGATAACCCCTCCCAGCTGCACACGCTAGGCTTCAAATGTCAAATTCAAAATGTAAAAAAAAAAAAATTGCACCAAAACAGCAAAACGAGAGCAACAACTTCAGAAATCCCATCATGCTTTGCACAGCATCAGGGGAAAAAAGCCCGGGCAGTTTTCTTCTGTGCAGCTAAAAATGAGGCTTGGATAAGAGAAACAAAGTTCTGATGCTGTGATACTGTTCAAGAAACACCAAGCCTTTTCAGTGCTGCTGAGTCGATTTTTAGTCCGGATGTTCATGCCCATTCTCATGATTGCTGTAGTTTGAGTTTGTTCCCTGGCAATGTGTTGTGCCACACGTTTCCATGTGGGGTTGTGCAGTCTCTTATAACAAAACCAAAGACCAGAGAAATCAAAATACACAAGGTGCGTGAAGTCAAAACGATGGTTTCTTCTTTGCTTGTCCACTGTGGTTGTGACGTGACATCCAACCAAATGCAGATATAAAGGGGCCTTTACACCGAGATGATGCACTGACTATCATTTCTCTTGTTATTGAATGCATTGTTATTTAAAACACAAACGCACTACATGGGAAGCTGCTATAAAACTCAGCAGCCAAGGCTAGCACTATACCAGAATTGAGGCCATTTCGGCAAGGAAGAGTTGTTCCACAGAAAACTGCATGTCTACTGGACCAGAACAGTAGCCAACAATATTAAACAGAAACAGTGAGCTTATCATCACACCAGTGACAAAGTATAGCCCACTGCACTGTCACATGTATCCAGTACACAAGGATGCTGAACCGTCATGTGATTTCAATACACAAGACCACTGCACTGTCACACATTTCCAATATACAAGGCCGCTGTAATGTCACACGTATCCAATACAAAGGACACCTGCACTGTCTCACATTTCCAATACACAAGGCCACTACTCTGTCATGTGTTTCCAAAACACAAGGATGCTGAACGGTCACACTTTCCAATACACAAGGTTGCTGTACTCTCAAAAATGCAAATTCAATTCCTTATTATGTTTCATTCATGATGGCCCCATCACTTGTATCCTTGTCTTCTGAAGGTGAGTCAGACTATCCAGACCACAAGGGAAATAACTGGTGGGATTTCAAGTGTGCTGGTGCTGTACAGAAAATATGCCCTTCGCCCTTTTCACTAAGCCCTCCCCCATTCCAGTGTGAGCACACAGCTGGGGCAGATCCCTGTACTGCCATTAGGGACATGGGCAGAAAGTGTAGGAATTGTTTTTCCGTGCCCCTTTTCAGAGAAATAAAAGCTCTCACTCACTGATTTTTAAATAAATAAATAAAATAAAAAAAAAACATACTGATGGAATATACTCTTCTGTAACTTTGTTCTGACTTCAGCTTAAGGCTTCACTCTTAGAAAAGCAAGAGCAGTCTGGTATCAGAGTGGAAAGCTGGCGAGTATTTGAACATGCAAACTCAATTCAGATAGTGTCCAGATTTCAATCAGAGACCCTAGCGTTGCAAGGGGAGAGTGGTACCCACTACGCCCCCCTACTGTCCAGTGTGCTCACTGTCAATACATAGGTAATTATCTGCCAAATTAAAAGCAGCCTCTGATGACACTTATTGCGGAACTGGTAGGGCAGAGTGGACAGTGGACAAGGTGATGGTGTCCAAAGTTTTATATAAGGTGAGAATTTTTGGGTCATTGTGATAAGGGCCCATATGTAAGTGTCAATACAAGTTTATTTAAGCTGTGAATTACTGTTATCTGCTCATAGAGAACTTGTGCACTGAGATTGTGTTTTATCTGATTGCATATACATCGATCTTGGGAGTGCTACTGGATTTAATGTATATGATGATCCATAGAGCTGAGGCAGAACAAGACTGCCCTTGGCCTGGTGGCGACATTCATATGCTTAGACCTTATAATCTGGGTCTTTTTATTTCTTGGTAACCCTACACTTTGATGGTTGTTGGTGGAGGTACCTCCCTACTAGTGCTGAAGTTTTGTAGTGCCCATGTTCACTGTCTTCAATTTTTGTACTACCTGTGATGACTTCAAAAGACCCTGTAGAACTATTCATACCAGGTAGTCTGGCACAAGTCATCAGAAATTCCACCATGAAATAAGTGCTATTAAAAGAAATCCAAACTGTTTCACCTGCCTCCAACGCTTTAGCAAGCTGCTTTCTATCTTGGCAAACTCACGTAAATAAACATCATGTAAAATGTCACGTTTTGTTGAAACTCTTCCACACCTACAAGCCGTTGATATCATTCAGCTGTGTGGACCCAAACGCAGCAGGGTGGCGACAGCACACATTTGGATACAGGTGTCTGGGGAAGGTGGGGGGAGGAGGGGTGTGCTTGAGTTAATCCACTTCACACACTTTTCAACACTTTACAAAGTGAGTTTGAACTGCGTTCCCCCAATGAATCTATTCATTCAGCGGGACCAATTCACTCCAAAATCTATTCACTCATGTTTTGTTTGACAAATAAAGATTTTTCACTGTTAATTATGGTTGTAGTTTGAAAAACAAAACAAAAAAAGAATCACAGATTTAACTTAAACGTTGATTCTACTCTTATCAATAAGTCTGTCATTCTCCGAAGAACTTGCCTGGCCAAATATATTCAAATTGAAGTAAGTACAGTAGAGATCGATATTGTCCAACGCACATCTGAGTTCCTGTCTGGTAATCCCACAGAGGACCACTGCCAACTGTCACTTTTAAACCTTCTTTAGCCTCAACTGGCAGCTAACGCAGAACAATAGCCAGCCAGCAAAGTTACATAAATGTCATATAGCTCATTTTTTCCCCTACCAGCAAAGGAACTTTTACATATTGGTTTGGCAATGTTAGCAACTCTTTTACAGCACGTAATACTTACTCATACTTAATATTTCTTTAGGTGACTATGCCTTTTTAACACACTCATATGCAATAGATTCTATCTTACTTAGAGAAATAGATATCTTAATAGCATTAGCAAAACCTAAACAACAAACAAACAACTAAACACAGTTGAGAAAGACTAGAAGAGTGATAAAGAAGTCAACTTTACATCCAAAGTACCTGGACCAGAATGATAGTAAACACAGAGGATTTCCTTGTTTCTTACGGAACACAATGAAAACATAGGGAATTGGGAAATGTTAGCAAGTAAAAGGTTTGCCAGCAAGTGAAGCAGACAGAGAATGAGATAAATACAGTGTACAAGGCTATGCCTAGGCAAAGGTTAAAATGACTTACCTCTGTACGAGATTGCAGCCTCTTGTTCAGCTCATATATGCGATACTCTGGCTGTACCATGTACGGAGAGTGTCTTCTGTAAAAAGGGGCAAAGGGAGAGGAATAAAAGGGGTCATGCTGAGAGCTGGACATATTCTTTCTTCCTTCCAGAGAATCAGGGCAGCATCAGCATCCATAAAGAGCACATGGACTGTGCGTTCTTCCCAGCATAAACTAGCAGTATGCAAAGCCTGCCTGAGAAGTGCTTCTATAGCAAGACACAGAGGAGAGAGAGGGGGAGAGAGGGAGAGGGAGCCAGAGAGAGAGAGGAGAGAGGGAGAGCACTGGAGCGAGAGAGCCGCAATAGCTTCAGGCTACACTGCCTGCTTTTAAAGAAGCAGTATATACATATTATATATATATATATAGATATGTGCAGAGAGGGCCACTTCCTGTCCACACATGGGGCTGCCTTCTTGCTTACATTGTTCAAGGCTGCTGCTTTTTAATTGTATGAGAAAAAGTCCTGTAGCAAACTGAGAGTTTTTGCCTAATAAATTTACATATTTCTTTACATCCTGTCTCATTTTTATTCAATGTATGTAGAGAGTTATTTATTATTAATAAAAAACCAAGCCTAGTTAGAGTGTTACTTCCAATTTAAACCAGATGCATTTATTTTGGGTTTTAACCTTTTAAGAGTGTTACTTAAAATGTGTGTGTGTGTGTGTGTGTGTGTGTGTGTGTGTGTGTGTGTGTGTGTGCGCACTTGTTGTAAGCTATTGTGTGTTATGTATAAGTGTCTGTGTATAAGTGTCTGTGTATGGATGTGTAAGTGTGTGTCTGCTGTAAGCTTTGTGTGTTATCTATAAGGGTGCGTGTGTGTGTAAGTTATAAGCTTTTGTGTGTTATGTGTAAGTGTGTGTGAATAAGTGTCTGTCTGTGGTTCTGTGTGTGTCAGCTGTAAGCTTCGTGTGTTATCTATAAGTGTGCGTGTGTGTGTGTAAGTTATAAGCTTTTGTGTGTTATGTGTAAGTGTGTGTGTATAAGTGTCTGTCTGTGGTTGTGTACGTGTGTGTCAACTGTAAGCTTCGTGTGTTATCTATAAGTGTGCGTGTGTGTAAGTTATAAGCTTTTGTGTGTTATGTGTAAGTGTGTGTATACGTGTTTGTCTGTGGTTGTGTAAGTGTGTGTCAGCTGTAAGCTTCATGTGTTATTTATAAGGGTGCGTGTGTGTGTAAGTTATAAGCTTGTGTGTGTAATGTCTAAGTGTGTGTGTGTGTGTGTGTGTGTGCATAAGTGTCTGTCAGTGGCTGTGTAAGTGTGTGTCAGCTGTAAGCTTTGTGTGTTATTTATAAGTGTGCGTGAGTGTGTGTGTGTGTATGTGTGTGTGTGTGTGTGTGTGTATATGTGTGTGTGTGTGTGTGTGTCTGTGTATGTGTATGTAAGTTATAAGCTTTTGTGTGTTATGTGTAGGTGATTGTGCGTGTATAAGTGTCTGTAAGTGTGTGTGTGTGTGTGTGTGTGTGTGTGTGTGTGTGTGTGTGTGTGTGTGTGTGTGTGTGTGTGTATAAGTTTCTATCAGTGGTTGTGTAAGTGTGTGTCAGCTGTAAGCTTCATGTAAGCTTCATGTGTTATTTATAAGTGTGTGTGTGTGTGTGTGTGTGTGTGTGTGTGTGTGTGTGTGTGTGTGTGTGTGTGTGTGTGTGTGAGAGAGAGAGAGAGAGAGAGAGAGAGAGAGAGAGAGAGTTGTAAGCATTTGTGTGTTATGTGTAGGTGTGCTTGTATAAGTATGTGTGCATATAATTGTGTGTGAATGTGTATGTACTTATAGGTGTGTGTCAGGGTGTTGTGCAAGTGTATGTGTAAGTGTATTCGTTGTAAGCATTTGTGTGTTATGTGTGAGTGTGTGTATATACGTGTCTGTACATGCGTGTGTCAGTTGTGGTTGTGTGTTATGTGTAAGTGTATGTGTGTTTCTTGTTGTGGGTGTATAACTGTGTGTGTGTAAAGTGTAGCATGTAAGTGTTCCAGAAGTGATTACATGTGTGTAAGTGTGTGTATAGGGTTGTGAGTAAAAGTGTGTTTGTTTAGGTTGTGTACAACCTTTATACACACACTCTCTGCTCTATGGCCTCCCTGCTAACTGTTTGACTCCACTACAGTCCAAAAATGAAATCTGATGCATTGCTCTCCTTCTGCTTCTCTAGCCCTACCCCACTCAGTCAGTCTCTTCCCTGGCTGGCTGCCAGTTACACAAAGAATACAATTTAACCACTTCGCATCCAGGCCTTGTTTCCCACTTATGGACCAGAGCAGTTTTTACATTTTAGCTATGTCACTATTTATTCAGCAATATTTTTATTCCTATTTATAACACCTAAATGAAATATATATTGTTTTTTCATGACAAATTAGGCTTCATTGTATGGCATTTTTTCCCTCAATCAATTCTGTTTTCTATGCAATTTAATTGGAAAAAGAGGAAAAAAAATTGAAAAAAACACATTTTTTCTCAGTTTTACCATTTCCGGTTTAAAAATAAAAAGCACTACTGTAGATAAAACACACAAATTTTGTTCGGCTATTCTTACCATATATCACAAAACTTACATTATGTTCCTGTCACAATTTATGGTGAAGATATTTAATTCTGAAATAATGCTATGGTGTGTATTTTTCACTATGAACTGAAAAAATCAAAATATTTTTAGTGGTAAAAATTAATCGTATTGGTTCAGGGAACATACAGTATATTGCGTTTCACCAATTAGTGCTGCATCAGATAGTGCCGGAGGTTTTGCACAGGAAAAGCCCAATCCTGCACAGCAGTGCTTCAGCTACAAGATGCATATCTACTGACTCGTGGCTTAGATGAAGTCACAGAGGACGTAGATATACTGCAGTGGTGGATAAAGTGGTTAAAAGTCTGATGCTCGCCTACAAAGCATTTTATAACCTTCTCCTTATTTAAATAAACGTATTTACAGATACCACCCTACACACAATCTCCGCCCTACTAACAATGTTCTCCTGTCTTCCTCTCTGGTCACTCTTGCCTACAAGACTTCTCTCCATCCTCTCTTCTCCTATGGAACACCCTCCCTCAACACTTCCACTACTCACCCACACTTACCCTTTTTAGGCACAACCTGAAAACTCACCTCTTTAGGCACCTCTTCACTGTCTCTCTTAGGACATCCTGGCAACTGACCACCACTTTTCCATCTCATACACAGCTTCCTTTCACCTATTGCACTAACCCTAAACTCAATTAGCCAGGTGTAACGATTGGGGAATTATTTCCGTGGTCAGCGCACAGGACGCGCACCGACACTGCGAAAATCCTCCACAAGCGTGTAAATTGTCAGAACCAAGCTTGGGTGCGATGCACCTGTAGAGGGCAATTCCCACCGGCAGATGGAGCTGTGGAGTGCAGAGGAACACAGCCTCTGCACGGCCACAGATGCCAGACGGGAATTGTACGAGTTGAAGCAATGCAGGGCAAGATAGCCCTTAAAGAGAGAACACAGAGACAGAATGTATGTGTGTCCACCAATCTAGTCACCACCCAGCGATGGCGAACATACAACAACGGAACCGAAGTGGGAACGCAATCGCAAGAGTAGCAATTGCTAAAAGTAACACAAGACCGAATCAAAGAACACAGAGACAGAATGAATGTGTGTCCACCAATCTAGTCGCTACCCAACCCAGCGACGGTGAACACACAACAACAGAACCGAAGTGGGAACGCAATCGCAAGAGTGGCGATTGCCAAAAGTGACACAAGACCGAACTAGACTGAGCACAAGTGTAGAGAAAGAGCACAGAGACAGAATGTATGTGTGTCCACCAATCTAGTCGCCACTCAGCGACGGCGAACACACAACAACGGTAACGAAGTGGGAACGCAATCGCAAGTGTAGCGATTGCCAATAGAGACACAAGACCGAGCAGGACAGAGCATGAGATTAGCAAGAAAGGCACAGCAAGCAACAACAATCAAAACTTTAAAGAAAATAACAAACGCTAACTAAACGCGAACACCGCACTCATTCGCAACAGCAAACGCGTTAAAGACACGATCACCGCACGTTAGGCGCGCAGTGATAAGCGTGCCACCCTAACTAACCAATGAAACACAAACATGAAATAGAGAACGCGAACGCTTGCTAATTGGTTACCTCACCGAGCCTACAGCAAGCGTTCGTACCAGACAAGACAGAGAGATGGGGCTACCAGTAGCAACCGCTGCTCTGGCTAGCACCCCTAAGGCAGAATACAGAAGGAACCACTGCTTCTACCGCTAGAGCGGATGCGATCCAGACAGACAAACCGATGGGGCTACCAGTAGCAACCGCTGCTCTGGTTAGCACCCCTAAAACAGAATACAGAAAGAAGCACTGCCACTACCACTAGGGCCAATGCAATCCAGACAGATGGAGCAGCCAGTAGATACCGCAGCTCTGGCCTACACTCCCAGACAGACAGAACGATTTCCTGTCGACCACCGCTGGCGACAAGACAATCGAGACAGAGAGACAGAACAAGGCAATACAGATAATACAACCTAACTGCACTAGAAGGGATGCCTAGTGCAGTCCCAAGGAATTACTCTAAGATAATCTAGCAAACAATAGCAAGGATGATACTCCAGGAGAGTTTAGCAGGAACAAACCATCATGACCAGCAAGGAATTCTGGGAAGAAATGGCTTTTATACTGCAAGCCATCAGAAGAAGCAGCTAAGCAATTTGCATGACAAGCATATGCAAATTCCTCAGCAGCAGAGCAACTCTGAACTTTGCAAAGCGAAGACAGGTCTCTTTTCCAGAGACCTGTAGCACTCAGACCTAAAGAATGGACAAGCAGCTGTCTGCCCGTGCAGACAGCTGAGCAGATCATTACACCAGGGCTCTCTTCCCCTATGGTCTCACAATGTTGTGTAATATGCATGCATATCTTCCACCATTAAGTCAAAATCTGTAAAGGTGCCAATAAATGGTACAATTTTTTCATCAGGTGCAATCTTTTGACACACTTTTTACGATCAAATTGTGTGTGGCGAAAATCAATGTAAAACGATTCTATGGTCAACTGGAACAGAAAATTGAATCAATTACAATCATATCTGAAGAGAGAACATGCCCTAATTGACCTGTGTTTTGGGAACAATCGGTAATTACTATCCGATTACTTACCATCGTAAAAAGTGTGGTGAAAGATTGCATCTGAAGAAAAAAATTTACCGTTAATGGGCACCTTAATTGCTTTGTTCAATGCATAAACTGTAATCCACCCAATCCACCATGCATTGTTATACCTTGTAATCTATTGATCAGCGCCACGGAAGATGCTGCTGCTATGTAAATCAATAATAAGAATATAAGATTGTGTGTCAGCATGTAAGATAAATATATTGTCAGCTAGCTATAAATGTCTTAAGGTGGCCATAGACCAGGCGACTTGGTGGCCGATCGACCATTCGATTCGATTATTATAATTGGAAGAGAATCGGTGCTGCCAAGTGCATGCCCGATCGACGGACTGAAATTAGTCACATTAATTGGCCGGACATGCACTTACCTCTCCTGTGTCGTGGTGTTCGTCCGTCTTCCGTCTCTTTTCTATTAGCCGCATACACGCTGCTGGCACATAGCACGCCGCTGCATAACATGTCACATGCCACGCCGGAAGAGTCTATGTGCCCAATTGAAGAGAGGTGGAAGACGGACGGACACCACGAAACAGGACAGGTAATGTATAAATACACAATACAGCACATATACTGTACATTACACACATACAGCAGCAAGGCCGCGAATACGGCGGGCTCAGGCGATTCCAAAGAGATTTCATGCTGCAATCAATCGGGAATCAGTCTGTAATCTATGGGCAGCCGACAGATCTCTCTCAGATTTTGTCTCCTACTCAAATCTGCCCATCATCGCTAGATGTCTGGCCACCTTTACATTTATTCCGGTGTATATGTGTAAGTCTGTATGTGTATAAATGTGGGCTCATTTGTGTCCCCACGAATATGTGTGTGTGCAGTGTGTGAGTATAAAGATGTGCGTGTATACGCTGTACGTGTGCAGTGTGTGAGTATAAGGATGTGCGTGTATACGCTGTACGTGTGCAGTGTGTGAGTATAAGGATGTGAGTGTATATGCTGTATGTGTGCAGTGTGTGAGTATAAGGATGTGAGTGTATATGCTGTATGTGTGCAGTGTGTGAGTATAAGGATGTGAGTGTATACGCTGTACGTGTGCAGTGTGTGAGTATAAAGATGTGAGTGTATATGGTGTATGTGTGCAGTGTGTGAGTATAGGGATGCGAGTGTATACGCTGTACGTGTGCAATGTGTGACTATAGGGATGTGAGTGTATATGGTGTATGTGTGCAGTGTGTGAGTATAGGGATGTGAGTGTATACGCTGTACGTGTGCAGTGTGTGAGAATAAAGATGTGAGTGTATATGGTGTATGTGTGCAGTGTGTGAGTATAGGGATGTGAGTGTATACGCTGTACGTGTGCAGTGTGTGAGTATAAGGATATGAGTGTATACGCTGTACGTGTGCAGTGTGTGAGTATAAGGATGTGAGTGTATACGGTGTATGTGTGCAGCGTGTGAGTATAGGGATGTGAGTGTATACGCTGTACGTGTGCAGTGTGTGAGTATAAAGATGTGAGTGTATATGGTGTATGTGTGCAGTGTGTGAGTATAGGGATGTGAGTGTATACGCTGTACGTGTGCAGTGTGTGAGTATAAGGATGTGAGTGTATACACTGTACGTGTGCAGTGTGTGAGTATAAGGATGTGAGTGTATACGGTGTATGTGTGCAGTGTGTGAGTATAGGGATGTGAGTGTATACGCTGTACGTGTGCAGTGTGTGAGTATAAAGATGTGAGTGTATATGGTGTATGTGTGCAGTGTGTGAGTATAGGGATGTGAGTGTATACGCTGTACGTGTGCAGTGTGTGAGTATAAGGATGTGAGTGTATACGCTGTATGTGTGCAGTGTGTGAGTATAAGGATGTGAGTGTATACGGTGTATGTGTGCAGTGTGTGAGTATAGGGATGTGAGTGTATACGCTGTACGTGTGCAGTGTGTGAGTATAAAGATTTGAGTGTATATGGTGTATGTGTGAAGTGTGTGAGTATAGGGATGTGAGTGTATACGCTGTACGTGTGCAGTGTGTGAGTATAAGGATGTGAGTGTATACACTGTACGTGTGCAGTGTGTGAGTATAAGGATGTGCGTGTATACGATGTGCGTGTATACGCTGTATGTGTGCAGTGTGTGAGTATAAGGATGTGAGTGTATACGCTGTATGTGTGCAGTGTGTGAGTATAAGGATGTGAGTGTATACGCTGTATGTGTGCAGTGTGTGAGTATAAGGATGTGCGTGTATACGCTGTATGTGTTGCGACCGCATCGGGGCCCTTGGGTCAGAGGGGCCCCAAAAGACCTTCCCTCAACTACAGTTTTAGCTCTCTATTGGTCCTGTGCTCATAATAATCACTTCTAAAGATACGTTGAATAGTAGTAATCATTAACAAACAGTTCCCCATCCCCTTCTTGCACCTGTAGTTGCCATTGGCAGGTTTTGGTGCACCGTATCAATTGTTATGTATAGAGTCCTTGGGGGGCCCCAATGTAAAACTTGCATCGGGGCCCACAGCTCCTTAGCTACGCCACTGAGGTTGTGAGTGTATATGCTGTACGTGTGCAGTGTGTGAGTATAAGGATGTGAGTGTATACGCTGTACGTGTGCAATGTGTGAGTATAACTATGTGAGTGTATACGCTGTATGTGTGCAGTGTGTGAGTATAAGGATGTGAGTGTATACGCTGTACGTGTGCAGTGTGTGAGTATAAGGATGTGCGTGTATACACTGTACGTGTGCCGTGTGTGAGTATAAGGATATGAGTGTATACGCTGTATGTGTGCAGTGTGTGAGTATAAGGATGTGAGTGTATACGCTGTACGTGTGCAGTGTGTGAGTATAAAGATGTGAGTGTATACGCTGTATGTGTGCAGTGTGTGAGTATAAGGATGTGCGTGTATATGCTGTACGTGTGTAGTGTGTGAGTGTAAGGATGTGAGTGTATACGCTGTACGTGTGCAGTGTGTGAGTATAAGGATGTGAGTGTATACACTGTACGTGTGCAGTGTGTGAGTATAAGGATGTGCGTGTATACGCTGTTCGTGTGCAGTGTGTGAGTATAAGGATGTGAGTGTATACGCTGTATGTGTGCAGTGTGTGAGTATAAGGATGTGAGTGTATACAGTGTATGTGTGCAGTGTGTGAGTATAAGGATGTGAGTGTATACAGTGTATGTGTGCAGTGTGTGAGTATAAGGATGTGCGTGTATACGCTGTATGTGTGCAGTGTGTGAGTATAAGGATGTGAGTGTATACGCTGTACATGTGCAGTGTGTGAGTATAAGGATGTGAGTGTATACGCTGTATGTATGCAGTGTGTGAGTATAAGGATGTGAATGTATACGCTGTAGGCGTACAGTGTGTGAGTATAAGGTTGTGAGTGTATACGCTGTACGTGTGCAGTGTGTGAGTATAAGGATGTGAGTGTATACGCTGTATGTGTGTAGTGTGTGAGTATAAGGATGTGAGTGTATACGGTGTATGTGTGCAGTGTGTGAGTATAAGGATGTGCGTGTATACTCTGTATGTGTGCAGTGTGTGAGTATAGGGATGTGAGTGTATACGGTGTATGTGTGCAGTGTGTGAGAATAAAGATGTGCGTGTATACGCTGTATGTGTGCAGTGTGTGAGTATAAGGATGTGAGTGTATACGCTTTACATGTGCAGTGTGTGAGTATAAGGATGTGAGTGTATACACTGTATGTGTGCGGTGTGTGAGTATAAGGATGTGAGTGTATACGCTGTACGCCTGCAGTGTGTGAGTATAAGGTTGTGAGTGTATACGCTGTACGTGTGCAGTGTGTGAGTATAAGGATGTGAGTGTATAAGCTGTACGTGTGCAATGTGTGAGTATAAGGATGTGAGTGTATACGCTGTATGTGTGCGGTGTGTGAGTATAAGGATGTGAGTGTATACGCTGTACGCGTGCAGTGTGTGAGTATAAGGTTGTGAGTGTATATGCTGTACGTGTGCAGTGTGTGAGTATAAGGATGTGTTTGTAAACGCTGTACGTGTGCAGTGTGTGAGTATATGGATGTGAGTGTATACACTGTACGTGTGCAGTGTGTGAGTATAAGGATGTGAGTGTATACGGTGTATGTGTGCAGTGTGTGAGTATAGGGATGTGCGTGTATACGCTGTACGTGTGCAGTGTGTGAGTATAAGGATGTGAGTGTATACGGTGTATGTGTGCAGTGTGTGAGTATAAGGATGTGAGTGTATACGCTGTATGTGTGCAGTGTGTGAGTATAAGGATGTGAGTGTATACGCTGTACATGTGCAGTGTGTGAGTATAAGGATGTGAGTGTATACGCTGTACATGTGCAGTGTGTGAGTATAAGGATGTGAGTGTATACGCTGTATGTGTGCAGTGTGTGAGTATAAGGATGTGAGTGTATACGCTGTACGTGTGCAGTGTGTGAGTATAAGGATGTGAGTGTATACGGTGTATGTGTGCAGTGTGTGAGTATAAGGATGTGTGTGTATACTCTGTATGTGTGCAGTGTGTGAGTATAAGGATGTGAGTGTATACGCTGTATGTATGCAGTGTGTGAGTATAAGGATGTGAGTGTATACCCTGTATGTGTGCAGTGTGTGAGTATAGGGATGTGCGTGTATACGCTGTACGTGTGCAGTGTGTGAGTATAAAGATGTGAGTGTATACGCTGTATGTGTGCATTGTGTGAGTATAAGGATGTGAGTGTATACGGTGTATGTGTGCAGTGTGTGAGTATAAGGATGTGTGTGTATACTCTGTATGTGTGCAGTGTGTGAGTATAAGGATGTGAGTGTATACGCTGTATGTATGCAGTGTGTGAGTATAAGGATGTGAGTGTATACCCTGTATGTGTGCAGTGTGTAAGTATAGGGATGTGCGTGTATACGCTGTACGTGTGCAGTGTGTGAGTATAAAGATGTGAGTGTATACGCTGTATGTGTGCATTGTGTGAGTATAAGGATGTGAGTGTATACGCTGTACGTGTGCAGTGTGTGAGTATAAGGATGTGAGTGTATACGGTGTATGTGTGCAGTGTGTGAGTATAAGGATGTGTGTGTATACGCTGTACGTGTGCAGTGTGTGAGTATAAGGATGTGAGTGTATACGCTGTATGTGTGCAGTGTGTGAGTATAAGGATGTGAGTGTATACGGTGTATGTGTGCAGTGTGTGAGTATAAGGATGTGAGTGTATATGGTGTATGTGTGCAGTGTGTGAGTATAAGGATGTGTGTTTAAACGCTGTATGTGTGCAGTGTGTGAGTATAAGGATGTGAGTGTATATGCTGTACATGTGCAGTGTGTGAGTATAAGGATGTGAGTGTATACGCTGTATGTGTGCAGTGTGTGAGTATAAGGATGTGAGCGTATACGCTGTACGTGTGCAGTGTGTGAGTATATGGATGTGAGTGTATACGGTGTATGTGTGCAGTGTGTTAGTATAAGGATGTGTGTGTATACTCTGTATGTGTGCCGTGTGTGAGTATAAGGATGTGAGTGTATACGCTGTATGTATGCAGTGTGTGAGTATAAGGATGTGAGTGTATACCCTGTATGTGTGCAGTGTGTGAGTATAGGGATTGCGTGTATACGCTGTACGTGTGCAGTGTGTGAGTATAAGGATGTGAGTGTATACGCTGTATGTGTGCATTGTGTGAGTATAAGGATGTGAGTGTATACGCTGTACATGTGCAGTGTGTGAGTATAAGGATGTGAGTATATACGCTGTATGTGTGCAGTGTGTGAGTATAAGGATGTGCGTGTATACGCTGTACGTGTGCAGTGTGTGAGTATAAGGATGTGAGTGTATACGCTGTATGTGTGCAGTGTGTGAGTATAAGGATGTGAGTGTATACGGTGTATGTGTGCAGTGTGTGAGTATAAGGATGTGCGTGTATACTCTGTATGTGTGCAGTGTGTGAGTATAAGGATGTGAGTGTATACGCTGTATGTATGCAGTGTGTGAGTATAAGGATGTGAGTGTATACCCTGTATGTGTGCAGTGTGTGAGTATAAGGATGTGAGTGTATACGCTGTATGTGTGCAGTGTGTGAGTATAAGGATGTGAGTGTATACGGTGTATGTGTGCAGTGTGTGAGAATAAGGATGTGCGTGTATACGCTGTATGTGTGCAGTGTGTGAGTATAAGGATGTGAGTGTATACGCTTTACATGTGCAGTGTGTGAGTATAAGGATGTGAGTGTATACACTGTATGTGTGCGGTGTGTGAGTATAAGGATGTGAGTGTATACGCTGTACGCGTGCAGTGTGTGAGTATAAGGATGTGAGTGTATACGCTGTATGTGTGCAGTGTGTGAGTATAAAGATGTGAGTGTATACGCTGTACATATGCAGTGTGTGAGTATAAGGATGTGAGTGTATATGCTGTATGTGTGCAGTGTGTGAGTATAAGGATGTGAGTGTATACGCTGTATGTGTGCAGTGTGTGAGTATAAGGATGTGAGTGTATACGCTGTACGTGTGCAGTGTGTGAGTATAAGGATGTGAGTGTATACGCTGTACGTCTGCAGTGTGTGAGTATAAGGATGTGAGTGTATACGCTGTACGCGTGCAGTGTGCGAGTATAAGGATGTGAGTGTATACGCTGTACGTGTGCAGTGTGTGAGTATAAGGATGTGAGTGTATACGCTGTATGTGTGCAGTGTGTAAGTATAAGGATGTGAGTGTATACGGTGTATGTGTGCAGTGTGTGAGTATAAGGATGTGAGTGTATACGGTGTATGTGTGCAGTGTGTGAGTATAAGGATGTGCGTGTATACGCTGTATGTGTGCAGTGTGTGAGTATAAGGATGTGAGTGTATACGCTTTACCTGTGCAGTGTGTGAGTATAAGGATGTGAGTGTATACACTGTATGTGTGCGGTGTGTGAGTATAAGGATGTGAATGTATACGCTGTAGGCGTACAGTGTGTGAGTATAAGGTTGTGAGTGTATACGCTGTACGTGTGCAGTGTGTGAGTATAAGGATGTGAGTGTATACGCTGTATGTGTGTAGTGTGTGAGTATAAGGATGTGAGTGTATACGGTGTATGTGTGCAGTGTGTGAGTATAAGGATGTGCGTGTATACTCTGTATGTGTGCAGTGTGTGAGTATAGGGATGTGAGTGTATACGGTGTATGTGTGCAGTGTGTGAGAATAAAGATGTGCGTGTATACGCTGTATGTGTGCAGTGTGTGAGTATAAGGATGTGAGTGTATACGCTTTACATGTGCAGTGTGTGAGTATAAGGATGTGAGTGTATACACTGTATGTGTGCGGTGTGTGAGTATAAGGATGTGAGTGTATACGCTGTACGCCTGCAGTGTGTGAGTATAAGGTTGTGAGTGTATACGCTGTACGTGTGCAGTGTGTGAGTATAAGGATGTGAGTGTATAAGCTGTACGTGTGCAATGTGTGAGTATAAGGATGTGAGTGTATACGCTGTATGTGTGCGGTGTGTGAGTATAAGGATGTGAGTGTATACGCTGTACGCGTGCAGTGTGTGAGTATAAGGTTGTGAGTGTATATGCTGTACGTGTGCAGTGTGTGAGTATAAGGATGTGTTTGTAAACGCTGTACGTGTGCAGTGTGTGAGTATATGGATGTGAGTGTATACACTGTACGTGTGCAGTGTGTGAGTATAAGGATGTGAGTGTATACGGTGTATGTGTGCAGTGTGTGAGTATAGGGATGTGCGTGTATACGCTGTACGTGTGCAGTGTGTGAGTATAAGGATGTGAGTGTATACGGTGTATGTGTGCAGTGTGTGAGTATAAGGATGTGAGTGTATACGCTGTATGTGTGCAGTGTGTGAGTATAAGGATGTGAGTGTATACGCTGTACATGTGCAGTGTGTGAGTATAAGGATGTGAGTGTATACGCTGTATGTGTGCAGTGTGTGAGTATAAGGATGTGAGTGTATACGCTGTACGTGTGCAGTGTGTGAGTATAAGGATGTGAGTGTATACGGTGTATGTGTGCAGTGTGTGAGTATAAGGATGTGTGTGTATACTCTGTATGTGTGCAGTGTGTGAGTATAAGGATGTGAGTGTATACGCTGTATGTATGCAGTGTGTGAGTATAAGGATGTGAGTGTATACCCTGTATGTGTGCAGTGTGTGAGTATAGGGATGTGCGTGTATACGCTGTACGTGTGCAGTGTGTGAGTATAAAGATGTGAGTGTATACGCTGTATGTGTGCATTGTGTGAGTATAAGGATGTGAGTGTATACGGTGTATGTGTGCAGTGTGTGAGTATAAGGATGTGTGTGTATACTCTGTATGTGTGCAGTGTGTGAGTATAAGGATGTGAGTGTATACGCTGTATGTATGCAGTGTGTGAGTATAAGGATGTGAGTGTATACCCTGTATGTGTGCAGTGTGTAAGTATAGGGATGTGCGTGTATACGCTGTACGTGTGCAGTGTGTGAGTATAAAGATGTGAGTGTATACGCTGTATGTGTGCATTGTGTGAGTATAAGGATGTGAGTGTATACGCTGTACGTGTGCAGTGTGTGAGTATAAGGATGTGAGTGTATACGGTGTATGTGTGCAGTGTGTGAGTATAAGGATGTGTGTGTATACGCTGTACGTGTGCAGTGTGTGAGTATAAGGATGTGAGTGTATACGCTGTATGTGTGCAGTGTGTGAGTATAAGGATGTGAGTGTATACGGTGTATGTGTGCAGTGTGTGAGTATAAGGATGTGAGTGTATATGGTGTATGTGTGCAGTGTGTGAGTATAAGGATGTGTGTTTAAACGCTGTATGTGTGCAGTGTGTGAGTATAAGGATGTGAGTGTATATGCTGTACATGTGCAGTGTGTGAGTATAAGGATGTGAGTGTATACGCTGTATGTGTGCAGTGTGTGAGTATAAGGATGTGAGCGTATACGCTGTACGTGTGCAGTGTGTGAGTATATGGATGTGAGTGTATACGGTGTATGTGTGCAGTGTGTTAGTATAAGGATGTGTGTGTATACTCTGTATGTGTGCCGTGTGTGAGTATAAGGATGTGAGTGTATACGCTGTATGTATGCAGTGTGTGAGTATAAGGATGTGAGTGTATACCCTGTATGTGTGCAGTGTGTGAGTATAGGGATTGCGTGTATACGCTGTACGTGTGCAGTGTGTGAGTATAAGGATGTGAGTGTATACGCTGTATGTGTGCATTGTGTGAGTATAAGGATGTGAGTGTATACGCTGTACATGTGCAGTGTGTGAGTATAAGGATGTGAGTATATACGCTGTATGTGTGCAGTGTGTGAGTATAAGGATGTGCGTGTATACGCTGTACGTGTGCAGTGTGTGAGTATAAGGATGTGAGTGTATACGGTGTATGTGTGCAGTGTGTGAGTATAAGGATGTGAGTGTATACGGTGTATGTGTGCAGTGTGTGAGTATAAGGATGTGCGTGTATACTCTGTATGTGTGCAGTGTGTGAGTATAAGGATGTGAGTGTATACGCTGTATGTATGCAGTGTGTGAGTATAAGGATGTGAGTGTATACCCTGTATGTGTGCAGTGTGTGAGTATAAGGATGTGAGTGTATACGCTGTATGTGTGCAGTGTGTGAGTATAAGGATGTGAGTGTATACGGTGTATGTGTGCAGTGTGTGAGAATAAGGATGTGCGTGTATACGCTGTATGTGTGCAGTGTGTGAGTATAAGGATGTGAGTGTATACGCTTTACATGTGCAGTGTGTGAGTATAAGGATGTGAGTGTATACACTGTATGTGTGCGGTGTGTGAGTATAAGGATGTGAGTGTATACGCTGTACGCGTGCAGTGTGTGAGTATAAGGATGTGAGTGTATACGCTGTATGTGTGCAGTGTGTGAGTATAAAGATGTGAGTGTATACGCTGTACATATGCAGTGTGTGAGTATAAGGATGTGAGTGTATATGCTGTATGTGTGCAGTGTGTGAGTATAAGGATGTGAGTGTATACGCTGTATGTGTGCAGTGTGTGAGTATAAGGATGTGAGTGTATACGCTGTACGTGTGCAGTGTGTGAGTATAAGGATGTGAGTGTATACGCTGTACGTCTGCAGTGTGTGAGTATAAGGATGTGAGTGTATACGCTGTACGCGTGCAGTGTGCGAGTATAAGGATGTGAGTGTATACGCTGTACGTGTGCAGTGTGTGAGTATAAGGATGTGAGTGTATACGCTGTATGTGTGCAGTGTGTAAGTATAAGGATGTGAGTGTATACGGTGTATGTGTGCAGTGTGTGAGTATAAGGATGTGAGTGTATACTGTGTATGTGTGCAGTGTGTGAGTATAAGGATGTGCGTGTATACGCTGTATGTGTGCAGTGTGTGAGTATAAGGATGTGAGTGTATACGCTTTACCTGTGCAGTGTGTGAGTATAAGGATGTGAGTGTATACACTGTATGTGTGCGGTGTGTGAGTATAAGGATGTGAGTGTATACGCTGTACGCGTGCAGTGTGTGAGTATAAGGTTGTGAGTGTATACGGTGTATGTGTGCAGTGTGTGAGTATAAGGATGTGAGTGTATACGCTGTACGTGTGCAGTGTGTGAGTATAAGGATGTGCGTGTATACACTGTACGTGTGCCGTGTGTGAGTATAAGGATATGAGTGTATACGCTGTATGTGTGCAGTGTGTGAGTATAAGGATGTGAGTGTATACGCTGTACGTGTGCAGTGTGTGAGTATAAAGATGTGAGTGTATACGCTGTATGTGTGCAGTGTGTGAGTATAAGGATGTGAGTGTATACACTGTACGTGTGCAGTGTGTGAGTATAAGGATGTGCGTGTATACGCTGTTCGTGTGCAGTGTGTGAGTATAAGGATGTGAGTGTATACGCTGTATGTGTGCAGTGTGTGAGTATAAGGATGTGAGTGTATACGCTGTATGTGTGCAGTGTGTGAGTATAAGGATGTGAGTGTATACGCTGTACATGTGCAGTGTGTGAGTATAAGGATGTGAGTGTATACGCTGTATGTGTGCAGTGTGTGAGTATAAGGATGTGAATGTATACGCTGTAGGCGTACAATGTGTGAGTATAAGGTTGTGAGTGTATACGCTGTACGTGTGCAGTGTGTGAGTATAAGGATGTGAGTGTATACGCTGTATGTGTGTAGTGTGTGAGTATAAGGATGTGAGTGTATACGGTGTATGTGTGCAGTGTGTGAGTATAAGGATGTGCGTGTATACTCTGTATGTGTGCAGTGTGTGAGTATAGGGATGTGAGTGTATACGGTGTATGTGTGCAGTGTGTGAGAATAAAGATGTGCGTGTATACGCTGTATGTGTGCAGTGTGTGAGTATAAGGATGTGAGTGTATACGCTGTATGTGTGCGGTGTGTAAGTATAAGGATGTGAGTGTATACGCTGTACGCCTGCAGTGTGTGAGTATAAGGTTGTGAGTGTATACGCTGTACGTGTGCAGTGTGTGAGTATAAGGATGTGAGTGTATAAGCTGTACGTGTGCAATGTGTGAGTATAAGGATGTGAGTGTATACGCTGTATGTGTGCGGTGTGTGAGTATAAGGATGTGAGTGTATACGCTGTACGCGTGCAGTGTGTGAGTATAAGGTTGTGAGTGTATATGCTGTACGTGTGCAGTGTGTGAGTATAAGGATGTGTTTGTAAACGCTGTAAGTGTGCAGTGTGTGAGTATATGGATGTGAGTGTATACACTGTACGTGTGCAGTGTGTGAGTATAAGGATGTGAGTGTATACGGTGTATGTGTGCAGTGTGTGAGTATAGGGATGTGCGTGTATACGCTGTACGTGTGCAGTGTGTGAGTATAAGGATGTGAGTGTATACGGTGTATGTGTGCAGTGTGTGGGTATAAGGATGTGAGTGTATACGCTGTATGTGTGCAGTGTGTGAGTATAAGGATGTGAGTGTATACGCTGTACATGTGCAGTGTGTGAGTATAAGGATGTGAGTGTATACGCTGTATGTGTGCAGTGTGTGAGTATAAGGATGTGAGTGTATACGCTGTACGTGTGCAGTGTGTGAGTATAAGGATGTGAGTGTATACGGTGTATGTGTGCAGTGTGTGAGTATAAGGATGTGTGTGTATACTCTGTATGTGTGCAGTGTGTGAGTATAAGGATGTGAGTGTATACGCTGTATGTATGCAGTGTGTGAGTATAAGGATGTGAGTGTATACCCTGTATGTGTGCAGTGTGTGAGTATAGGGATGTGCGTGTATACGCTGTACGTGTGCAGTGTGTGAGTATAAAGATGTGAGTGTATACGCTGTATGTGTGCATTGTGTGAGTATAAGGATGTGAGTGTATACGGTGTATGTGTGCAGTGTGTGAGTATAAGGATGTGTGTGTATACTCTGTATGTGTGCAGTGTGTGAGTATAAGGATGTGAGTGTATACGCTGTATGTATGCAGTGTGTGAGTATAAGGATGTGAGTGTATACCCTGTATGTGTGCAGTGTGTAAGTATAGGGATGTGCGTGTATACGCTGTACGTGTGCAGTGTGTGAGTATAAAGATGTGAGTGTATACGCTGTATGTGTGCATTGTGTGAGTATAAGGATGTGAGTGTATACGCTGTACGTGTGCAGTGTGTGACTATAAGGATGTGAGTGTATACGGTGTATGTGTGCAGTGTGTGAGTATAAGGATGTGCGTGTATACGCTGTACGTGTGCAGTGTGTGAGTATAAGGATGTGAGTGTATACGCTGTATGTGTGCAGTGTGTGAGTATAAGGATGTGAGTGTATACGGTGTATGTGTGCAGTGTGTGAGTATAAGGATGTGAGTGTATATGGTGTATGTGTGCAGTGTGTGAGTATAAGGATGTGTGTTTAAACGCTGTATGTGTGCAGTGTGTCAGTATAAGGATGTAAGTGTATATGCTGTACATGTGCAGTGTGTGAGTATAAGGATGTGAGTGTATACGCTGTATGTGTGCAGTGTGTGAGTATAAGGATGTGAGCGTATACGCTGTACGTGTGCAGTGTGTGAGTATATGGATGTGAGTGTATACGGTGTATGTGTGCAGTGTGTTAGTATAAGGATATGTGTGTATACTCTGTATGTGTGCCGTGTGTGAGTATAAGGATGTGAGTGTATACGCTGTATGTATGCAGTGTGTGAGTATAAGGATGTGAGTGTATACCCTGTATGTGTGCAGTGTGTGAGTATAGGGATTGCGTGTATACGCTGTACGTGTGCAGTGTGTGAGTATAAGGATGTGAGTGTATACGCTGTATGTGTGCATTGTGTGAGTATAAGGATGTGAGTGTATACGCTGTACATGTGCAGTGTGTGAGTATAAGGATGTGAGTATATACGCTGTATGTGTGCAGTGTGTGAGTATAAGGATGTGCGTGTATACGCTGTACGTGTGCAGTGTGTGAGTATAAGGATGTGAGTGTATACGCTGTATGTGTGCAGTGTGTGAGTATAAGGATGTGAGTGTATACGGTGTATGTGTGCAGTGTGTGAGTATAAGGATGTGCGTGTATACTCTGTATGTGTGCAGTGTGTGAGTATAAGGATGTGAGTGTATACGCTGTATGTATGCAGTGTGTGAGTATAAGGATGTGAGTGTATACCCTGTATGTGTGCAGTGTGTGAGTATAAGGATGTGAGTGTATACGCTGTATGTGTGCAGTGTGTGAGTATAAGGATGTGAGTGTATACGGTGTATGTGTGCAGTGTGTGAGAATAAGGATGTGCGTGTATACGCTGTATGTGTGCAGTGTGTGAGTATAAGGATGTGAGTGTATACGCTTTACATGTGCAGTGTGTGAGTATAAGGATGTGAGTGTATACACTGTATGTGTGCGGTGTGTGAGTATAAGGATGTGAGTGTATACGCTGTACGCGTGCAGTGTGTGAGTATAAGGATGTGAGTGTATACGCTGTATGTGTGCAGTGTGTGAGTATAAAGATGTGAGTGTATACGCTGTACATATGCAGTGTGTGAGTATAAGGATGTGAGTGTATATGCTGTATGTGTGCAGTGTGTGAGTATAAGGATGTGAGTGTATACGCTGTATGTGTGCAGTGTGTGAGTATAAGGATGTGAGTGTATACGCTGTACGTCTGCAGTGTGTGAGTATAAGGATGTGAGTGTATACGCTGTACGCGTGCAGTGTGCGAGTATAAGGATGTGAGTGTATACGCTTTACATGTGCAGTGTGTGAGTATAAGGATGTGAGTGTATACACTGTATGTGTGCGGTGTGTGAGTATAAGGATGTGAGTGTATACGCTGTACGCGTGCAGTGTGTGAGTATAAGGATGTGAGTGTATACGCTGTATGTGTGCAGTGTGTGAGTATAAAGATGTGAGTGTATACGCTGTACATATGCAGTGTGTGAGTATAAGGATGTGAGTGTATATGCTGTATGTGTGCAGTGTGTGAGTATAAGGATGTGAGTGTATACGCTGTATGTGTGCAGTGTGTGAGTATAAGGATGTGAGTGTATACGCTGTACGTGTGCAGTGTGTGAGTATAAGGATGTGAGTGTATACGCTGTACGTCTGCAGTGTGTGAGTATAAGGATGTGAGTGTATACGCTGTACGCGTGCAGTGTGCGAGTATAAGGATGTGAGTGTATACGCTGTACGTGTGCAGTGTGTGAGTATAAGGATGTGAGTGTATACGCTGTATGTGTGCAGTGTGTAAGTATAAGGATGTGAGTGTATACGGTGTATGTGTGCAGTGTGTGAGTATAAGGATGTGAGTGTATACGGTGTATGTGTGCAGTGTGTGAGTATAAGGATGTGCGTGTATACGCTGTATGTGTGCAGTGTGTGAGTATAAGGATGTGAGTGTATACCCTTTACCTGTGCAGTGTGTGAGTATAAGGATGTGAGTGTATACACTGTATGTGTGCGGTGTGTGAGTATAAGGATGTGAGTGTATACGCTGTACGCGTGCAGTGTGTGAGTATAAGGTTGTGAGTGTATACGGTGTATGTGTGCAGTGTGTGAGTATAAGGATGTGAGTGTATACGCTGTACGTGTGCAGTGTGTGAGTATAAGGATGTGCGTGTATACGCTGTACGTGTGCAGTGTGTGAGTATAAGGATGTGAGTGTATACGCTTTACATGTGCAGTGTGTGAGTATAAGGATGTGAGTGTATACACTGTATGTGTGCGGTGTGTGAGTATAAGGATGTGAGTGTATACGCTGTATGTGTGCAGTGTGTGAGTATAAGGTTGTGAGTGTATACGCTGTACGTGTGCAGTGTGTGAGTATAAGGATGTGAGTGTATACGCTGTACGTGTGCAGTGTGTGAGTATAAGGATGTGAGTGTATACGCTGTACGTGTGTGAACATTTAGCGCTTGCTACACACCTCTGATTGGCACTTAACCTCCTTGGCGGTAACCCCGAACGTAGTTCGGGGTAAGTCGCGCAGGAGGTTTTCTCAGGCCCTGCTGGGCCGATTTGCGTAATTTTTTTTTTGCTGGACGCCGCCACCCCACGCTCGATCGCCACTATCCGCGCCGCCGTACAGCCAGGGCCGGTTTAAGCAACAATGGGGCCTCAGGGCAAAATAAACCTGGGGGGCCCCCCAACATATACCCCGGAACAAAAATCGGCATTAGGGGACCTTTTTTGCAGTTGGTATAGTCAGGGTGTGAAGTCCCAATCGGTCAGAACTCCACATTCTGGCTATCCCAGCCTACATGGATGACAAGGGGTTAAAAAGTTTCAGGAGGGGGGACCTCACATAATTTTTTTTTTTTTTAATTCCCACACTCTAAACAGAAAAAAAAAATTGGGAAAATAGGAAAAAATGCCAGGGATCTTCATACAGCCATATTGCGGCTGTATAGCAATCCCTGGCCAACGCTGCGGCTGTGTATGAACCCCCTGGAAACCCCGTCAGGTAATTTATTGCGCTTTCGTTTGATGCATGTAAAATTACACTACCGTTAGGTTTGCTACTAAAAGTTACATTTACCGCATTTAAAACTATACTTTTTTCCTTCTAAACTTTAAAATCGATTTTCTCAAAAACTATAAGGTCTTTTTGAAAAATTGTTTTTTCCTCTTATTCCTAATGATCTCCTTACCATATCCTGCAAATTTAGGGTTTCTAGCATTTAAGGTGGATTTGCTATTAACCATTAAAGTCGGCAGGTTTTTAAAGAGAATCTGTATTGTGAAAATCGCACAAAAGTAAATATACCAGTGCGTTAGGGGACATCTCCTATTACCCTCTGTCACAATTTCGCCGCTCCCCGCCGCATTAAAAGTGGTTAAAAACAGTTTTAAAAAGTTTGTTTATAAACAAACAAAATGGCCACCAAAACAGGAAGTAGGTTGATGTACAGTATGTCCACACATAGAAAATACATCCATACACAAGCAGGCTGTATACAGCATTCCTTTTGAATCTCAAGAAATCATTTGTGTCTTTCTTTCCCCCCTGAGGGGGGAGTGCATAGCAGAACCACAACACTGAAGAACTTGGCAGCCTTCCAGACACAGGCCGACAAGTCTGACAGGGGAAAGATACATTGATTTATTACAGAGACTGTGATAGTACAAAGTGCTGCAGTAAGCCAGAACACATTAGAATAGCTTTTGGAACTTGTAGGATGATAAAAAACAGGATGCAATTTTTGTTACGGAGTCTCTTTAAATGTGTTTTTTTCCTTTGAAACTTTGAAATCGATTTTCTCAAAAACTATAAGGCCGATTTGAAAAAATTTTTTTTCCTCATGTAGCCACTGGGGGCCCCTACAAGCTCTGGGGCCCTGGGGCAGCTGCCTCCTATGCCTTAATGGTAGCGCCGGCCCTGCGTACAGCCCCCCCTAGACCCCTGCGCTGCCTGGCCTATCAGCGCCAGGCAGCGCTAAGGGGTGGATCGGGACTCCCTTAGACGTCACGACAACCATGACGTCGGTGACGTCATCCCGCCCCGTCGCCATGGTGACGGGGGAAGCCCTCCAGGAAATCCCGTTCTTTGAACGGGATTTCCTGATCGCCTATCGCCGGAGGCGATCGGAGGGGCTGGGGGATGCTGCTGAGCAGCGGCTATCATGTAGCGAGCCCTCGGCTCGCTACATGATTTAAAAAAAAAATTGCAAAAAACGGCAGCGCTGCCCCCTGGCGGTTTTTAATATACCGCCAGGGAGGTTAAGATCTAATAAAATGTAAATGACAAGTTAGGGACGACTGATAAATTGTGATAGATAAAATGTGTTCATTTGATCATATGGGACAGCTGGTGAAATTTACAGAGGATATAAAAAAGTATCAACTTCTTCAAAACAATGTGCTCATTTTGTTGCCGTGTAGACTGAGATGAAGACAAAATATTTTTTTCTGTTGTATTTACCGGTACTTAACAGCTAAGTAAAGGATGTAATAGCAACAGTTTAGGCAAAAACAATTATACAAATCCAGAATCACTGAGATGATGCAAGGATTACTATCTCCCACTTCCTATCAGTACTTTGTTGAATCAGATGTTGCTTTAAAGAGAACCTACCCGAGCATGGTTTTATAAAAAAAAAAAAAAAAAAACAACCGTACTACCGTACCTGATTCGTGATTACGCGAGAGGGATATGGAGGCTGCCATATTTATTCCCTTTGTAAACAGTTGCCTAGCAGCCTGTTGATCTTTTGACATAAGTAGTGTTTGAGTGAAAACCCTGTAACAAGCATATGGCTAATTCATTAAAATCTGAGTCAGCTAAGCCATACCTGATCTGCCGCACGCTTGTTCAGGGCCTATGGCTAAAAGAATTGGAGACACAGGGTCAGGAAGAGGACTGCCAGGCAACTGGTATTGTTTAAAATGAAATATGGCAGCCTCCATAGCACTCTCACCTCGGATTACCTTTAAAGTTTAAAAGTATTTTTAAAAGGGGTACTTCGTTATCCATCTCAGATTTAGACTTTTGTCTGTATTCTTTTTTTCCAAACTGTTCTAATTATATCTCTCAGTTTTCTGATAAAAGCTGCATTGAGTAACAACAACTAGACAAAAAATATTTTTGAGTGTCTTAATACCAGGCTGCTAAACAGCAAAATATATACATTTTGAACAGTGTAATTATTTTCATTACCCAGTGAGTAGATCTAATTGAATCAAATCAATCACTTTAGATTCTGTAGTAATCTCTCTAATGGTGTCCATACATGGTACGATTAAACATTTTCAATTTTTTTAACCAGATCAGATAGAGTGGAAATCAAAAATAATCTTTTTTTTTAGTTTGAGAAAAAAAATAAACAAACATTCAGTGGTCAATAAAAAGAAAACAAAAAAATTGATTGGACATGTTGATAAATTCTGGGTGATTGTGAAATTGTATAGTGTAGGGTAAGTTGTATAAGAAAACACAATTAGATAAACCAACTTTTTCTTCATATTGGATCATTTTTCTCGGATTTTTGAACGTCGTATATGGTACCGCAAAAAAAAATAAAAAATTAAAAACTAGTCAACCAAATGGAATAATTGCTCAAATTTCTCTGATCGAATTTTTTTTTTTTTTAAATGTTCCTTGTATGGGCACCATAAAACTTTTTTTTTTTTAAAGACAGGTAGATACAGGTATAGCCAAACCTTTCCTTATGTATTAATATACTTTAGTAAAGCAGATCTGCAGGAATCATAAGGGAAATGTTATATCCTCCCCCCAGTATCCCATGGAGGCTGCTAGGTCCACCCACCATGAGCCAGACCAGCCCACTTTGTCCATGACCAACCCACATTGTGTGATAAAGCCTCCTCTTCCCTCTGCGAAGCATCCTTGCCCTGGTGTAATGGTTGGACAAGGGGCTTATCATTACAGGCAGTGCCCAGGTGAGTGCAAAGCTTTGAAGCTCCCTTATAACCACACTCCTCACCACCCAGTGAATAGATAAAATAAGTCATTTTCCCCATCAATTATGAAGTGTTAAAAAGTAAAAACACTTACACCATAACATAATAATTTTTCTATTAAAGGAAAACTATAGGGAAAAAAGTGTCAATTTTGGGTACTTACCTCAATAGAGGGAAGCCTCTGGAACATCCAGAGGCTTCCTCTGTCCTTCTCTGCCAGGCTGTTCCAGCTGAGTCACCTGTGAAAAATCACTTGTCGACCCTTGTTGAGGGCTCACACATGGTAGTAGGATGGACCCGCTCGGGCTTCGGTGGAAAAAGCCAAGCCCAATCAGGTCCATGCTACTGCGCATGCACGAGCCATCTGCACCTGCACAGAAGCACAGACCCAATCGGGCTCGGCCTTTTCTGCCAAAGTCCAAGCGGTCTGTGCCACTGAGCAGGTGCAGTGTGGACGTGCTTCAGGAGTCCTTGTTCCTGAACAGCTTGGTGGAGAAAGATGGGGGAAGCCTCCAAGGATCCAGAGACTCTCCCTTCCAGAGGTAAATATCTGCCCTCCCCCCCCCCCCCCAAAAAAAAAACCCTCACAGGTTTACTTTAAATGAACACAAAGTGTAATAAAATGTATACACTTCTGTATCCTTCTTTTTTCTTTGTTATGATATGCATATCCCCTCCTCTCTTCTCTTTTGTGTGCTTCCATATTCTTCCATCATTACTCAGGAGCCCCAGGTGTAATGCATTTGAATATGTCACCAATGACATGACACAAATTACGTAACAGACAGAGCTCCAATCTAACCTGATTCAGCCAAACTCAGGGCTGGATTTTCCATAAGGCATTGTAGGCACGTGCCTACAGGCACCTGCTGATGGAAAGGCGGCTCACTCCCCTCCCCGAGTACCTCCCTCCCTATGCAGAGTCTTGATGAGACTGTAAATGAGAGGCTAATTACCCAGCTCTCGGCATTCCACTAACAAGATTTCCCTTCTGCCGGGGTAATCTCTAGCTACTTAATATTGAGGGGACTTCTGGCTACCTAATACTAAGGGGCACCTATGACGGGCAAGGGAAGTAAGGGAGAAGTGACAGCTGGGACAGCCAGCACGCTTGTGGTGCGGTTCGGTGGGGGTTTGTAGGTTCATGGAAGGAGAAGCCTAGGGTGCCAGGACATCTGCGCCTATAGGCTCCTGTGAGTTAAATCCAGGCCTGGCCAAACTAGAGTTCTTACTTAAAGTGGTATACAATTCAGCATTGTTCTTTGCTCTAAAAGATTCTTTACAGCGTAAAACCCATTACCAAAAAACAAAGGTAGTAGATTCATTCAGTTAAACACAGCACTTACTTCTTCAGTGGAAAGATTGAATCCAATTCTGAAGTTGAGGAAGTGATTACATGGTCTTGTTTGTTTTCTTATCAGCCACTATTAGTAAATCTTCCTACCAGTGTTTCAGCTAAATACAAGCAGAAAGTGTACACAGAAGACAAATTATCTCTGGACACATTATAATATATACATACAGCAGCTATGCAATAAAATACAATGGCAGCTTTCAGAGCAGATAAACTGTACTTTGGGAACTTGTCATTTGCAAACAGATGATAATACCTGTGCACAAAAGCAAATATGATAAGTGTATAGGTAATAAAAGTAGGAAAACACGTTTTTATTGAATGTTATGTCAGAGTTTCACCACTTCACCTCCAATGGTTTTCCCCCTTAAAAAAACAGAGTAATTTTCACCTGTCAGTGCTCATTCCATTCATGCACCTATAACTTTATTACTACTTATCGCAACAAAACAATCTATATCTTTTTTTTCACCACCAATTAAAGGGGAACTGAAGAGAGAGGTATATGGAGGCTGTCATGTTTATTTCCTTTTAGACAATACCAGTTGCCTGCAGCCCTGCTGATCCTCTGCCTCTAATACTATTAGCCATAGCCCCTGAACAAGCATGCAGCAGATCAGGTGTTTCAGTGGTTCAGACTTATAAGTCTGATCTGACAAGACTAGCTGCATGCTTGTTTCTGGTTTTAATCAGATACTACTGCAGAGAAATAGACCAGCAGGGCTGCCAGGCAACTGGTATTGATTAAAAGGAAACAAACATGACAGCCTCCATATACCTCTCTCTTCAGTTCCCCTTTAAGATTTCTTTGGGGGGGGGGGGTACTTTTTGCTAAGAGTTACTTTATTCTAAATGTGGTTTAACAGGAAAAAGAATAAAAGAAAAGTAAAAAAAATCATTATTGCTCAGTTTTCAGCTATTATAGTTTTAAAATAATACATGCTAACATAATTAAAACCCAGACATTGTATTTGCCCATTTGTCCCGGTTATTGCAACGGTTAAAAATGTTCCCTAGTACAATATATGGCGCCAATATTTTATTTGGAAATAAAGGTGCATTTTTTCAGTTTTGCATCCATCCCTAATTACAAGCCCATAATTTATGAAGTAACAGTAATATATCCTCTTGACATACATATTAAACAGTTAAGTCCTTAGGGTAACTATTTATGTATTTTTTTTTAATTGCATTTTTTTTTTTACCCCCAAAATTTTTGGGTAATTATTATTTTGGGTAACTATTGAGAAAAAATGTCATTTAATTAAAAAAAAAGTGTGTAGATGTCCTTGTGTTTTACTTCTGTATGTGTAGTATTACTACGCAAAGCGGAAGTAATGTGTGGATGTGTAAGTATCGGTTTTGCCAATGGCGGCGCCATCTCATAGACGGCTGTGGTCATTCACATGGGGACTGTGTTCCTATTCATTGATCTCCTGGCTAACAATTAGCGGAGGTAATGATCACGGGAGCGCATGGCAGGGGCTACATCCCTGCATGGAGATATGGCATTTTGCAAGGACATAGTTACTCATCCCGGGGCAGGGGGAGTCGTTAATACTGCGTTCACCACATCTTTCTATGTCATTTCATAACAAGCAGATAAAGGTGGATTGTTAGTGGAACCCAGAGAGGTATGTCACTTCTCTCCAGTGCTCCGCTCCCTCATCTGCCCTGCCTATCAATGAGACCCACAGAACACCCTCTTTTTGCCAACTGAGTGGCACGCACCGGGCCCTCCTTAGCTATGGGCCCCATAGCAGTCGTGATTGCTGCTATGGTGATTCCTACACCACTGCTAACTCCCATCTTGGCTGTTTGCTTAGTCTGTACATGACTGTTTGTAATCAACATCCACCACACTCTCTCTTTTTTTGTGTATTTTAAAGTGAATGTTTACCGTTTTTTAAAAAAAAAGTCAGATACTCACCTAAGGAGAGGGAAGCCTCGGTCCTAACGAGCCTTCCCGCTCCTCTCCCGGTGCCCGGTCCCGCGCAGGATCCCCCGTGGCAGTATTCGACCAGTTCGGTCAAATACTGCCACTTCCACATGCCGAAGGGAGCTTTCGGAAGCCTTCGGGAGCACTCGGGCTCCCGAAGACGGGCAGCTCCATACTACGCATGCGCGAGCGCCCTCTATGACGCACTCGCGCGTGCGTAATATGGAGCAGCCTGTCTTCGGAAGCCCGAGTGCTCCTGAAGACCTCCGAAGTCCCTGCGGTGGCGGACGCGAACGGGGGAGCCAGCGCAGCACCGAGGGCACCGAGAGAGGAGAGGGAAGGCTCATTAGGACCGAGCCTTCCCTCTCCTTAGGTGAGTATCTGACTTTTTTATTTTTAAAATGGTATCCACTGGCTTTAACTGCTCGTTGATGGCTTAATCATTGATAATGCCATCTATTTTGTTCATTATAGACTGTTGGTACTTTTGGGTAATTAGTGGTCCAAGTCATCAGACTGAACACTGTTTACATGTGAAAGTAAAGCAAACCTGAAGTGAAAATAAAGCAGTGAGATAAGCAATTGTATGTAAAATCCTATTCTTAAATAAGACAGTCCTGTCTAAAAAAAAAAAGTCTAAAAATCAAGGTTTCAAAATTCTGAGTGGATCTTGCACATGTACATTGTTTCAATGTTTGTTCAACTCTCATACTGACAAATCTGCATGTATTGAGCTCTCTTCAATGCTTTATATGTTTCTCTTTTATGTGTAGAAAGCAGAAAACCGAGAGCCCAATATAGTGTAGTATGTTTTAGAAGAGGGGAAATTAAATGTAATGTAAGTATTATACTTACAAACCAGGGTTACCGCATAGGCAACCACTGAAGATGCAGGTGGGGAAATTAGACCTGTCCCCACTCAGGGTTAAGATGTCGCTCTCTGTGGATAGAAGAAAAAGGAGGGTGTATCACCCTTCCACCAAGGGTGGATGACTTACTTTGTACAGATGTACAGAGGCGCCAAAAGAGTAAAATACGCTAAAATCATCTAAAAATGTTCAGGAGGCGGTGGTGAACCAGCCACTCCAAACAGACACGATGCTTTCGATATAGTTAATACAATTTATTCACATACTCCTAGTGATAACTGTAACGCGTTTCACGGGCACAATCCCGCTTCATCAGGCAATAAAACAACAGGAGTAACACAGTGTAATTGACAGAGATGAAAAAGCATAATCAGAATGCTGTGTATGGTATTTTTATGTACAAATTATTAAAATGAAATGATACCATGTAGAAATGGTGTTAGCCATAAGTAATAGGGGGGCTATCTTAGTGTGGGGAACCAATTCTTAGGGTATTGTGGATGGGAAATTTGGGGGCAAGGGAAGTGTACAGGATACAAAATAACAAAATGACTATAGAAATAGTAGTATGTAGGCTGGGTAACAAAAATAAAAATAGACAGTAATAAAAACGATAATAAATGTAAACGGCCATAACTAGCAATAAACTGCAGACTGCGGCAAGCATGCAAATATGTGACAAATGTATAGGTGACAGTTTATTATTGCTAGTTATGGCCTCCTGAACATTTTTAGATGATTTTACCGTATTTTACTCTTTTGGCACCTCTGTACATCTCTACAAAGCTCTTTTATGTTTAGGAGTTTGGTGCTTTGATTTGGTGGCAGCTTCTGATATTGATGAACCAATTGATGATGGTCCCATACTTTGCTCTCTTTTCAGTCCCACCCCCCACCCTTAGCTTATCCAAAACCAGTCCTCTTAGCAAAAAAAGTCCCTTCCTATTGCCTATCCCTAAGCTACCCACCCCCCGGAAGCAGTAGATTTGGGCGCATGAGACAAGTGGACAAAAAGGGCGCCCCATTCACTCCCATTATAAATATCGTTTATCGGGCGCCGAACAGGGAGAAAAAGGCGCCCGAGATTATTAACGTTTTAACAAACTGCGCCCGGAGAATTTTAAGGATTTATGACTATGTTTGTGATGATTTAACTTTACAAAATCAGCCCGTGACGAATAACGTTTATAAAGATACTAAATCACTATTTATAAAACATTTCTAAAACATTATTATCCACCCAAAAAAATTAATTACATTTTTTTATTTACATTTTTTATTTATTAATGTCTGTAAAACATTATTATCCATAGGGGGTCTTAGGTTTAGGCACCAACAGGGGGGTCTTAGGTTTAGGCACCAACAGGGGGGTCTTAGGTTTAGGCACCAACAGGGGGGTCTTAGGTTTAGGCACCAACAGGGGGGTCTTAGGTTTAGGCACCAACAGGGGGGTCTTAGGTTTAGGCACCAACAGGGGGGTCTTAGGTTTAGGCACCAACTGGGGGGTCTTAGGTTTAGGCACCAACAGGGGGGGTCTTAGGTTTAGGCACCAACAGGGGGTCTAGGGGTTAGGGAGAGGTACAGGGAGGGTTTTTAACAAACGTTAAAATAAGCTTCAGTTTACAAATAGGGAATTTTTTAATTTTAAGAATTGCCGATCTCATACACATTATTTAGTGATTTATAAATTCTTAAAACACTATTTCTAAACGAAATTCTACACAATATTTCAATAAACGATAATACTGTTTATCGTTTACACCACGCGCCCTTTTTTCCCGACGCCCTTTTTTGATGTACCCCCACCCCCCACCCCCCTAAGTAACAACCTTCCCCCCCCCTCCCCAGTACTTCCAAAATGTAAACTTCACACAAGCCCTTCCTTAATGTACACATTATTATACAGTATACAAACTGTTCATCATTCATTTTTTGTTCAGTACACAATCATCTAGCTTTTGTGCAAGGCACCCACTCCTTCTCTTTTCAGCTGATAATGTGGCCCTCTAGTTGATGGCAAAGTGGATAATGCAGCTGCAGTCAGTGTTTTTGTAGACAAGACAGTGGCAGGCACCAAATGCATAGATGTTTAATTAGTATACTTCATCATATGCTTTGGGTTTGCTACATACAAGATTTATCCTGAGCCTCACCCCTCCTCTGGAATCCACTTCCAAAACACACCTGTCACTCTCTAACATTTGAAATCTTTAAACGTTTCCTCAAAACTCACTTTTTCTATCTAGCATACGCTCTAACTTACGTCCTTCCCCATCAACCTCTGGCCAAGTTGTGCTCCTTACTAAATATAACCTAAAACACACTGCCTCTAAGTATACATATGGTATAGTACCCCCACCTCTTGTTTACGCCCTATTCTTTTAGATTGTAAGCTTGCAAGGGCAGGGCTCTCTCATCCTTTTGTGTCTTGGAATCTGCTATACATTTTGTTCATCATGTTACATTTGTCACTGTAACTACTATTCCTTCCAATTCTGTATTTTGTACCAAAGCCTGTTTTTTGTGTATACCATTGTCTGTTTTTTTCTTAGCCCGTACAGCACCACAAAATATGTTGGTGCTTTATAAATCAATAATGAGAATACTTACAATTGTCTGCTGCCGTGGTGGAATATGGCTGTCAATAGTTATCTACCATTGTGTACTAAGTATTTGTATAAACTAGTTTTTTGGAAGGACAAATATGTATTTTAAATCTAGTTTCTGTGTTTAGCACCAACAATGGTGCAGCCCTTTGTAGAGTATCAGTTCCTGTCTCCAAAGGAACCCACAATCATATGCATGCTCTCTATAGGACCATTTTGGTCACATACCAATTACAATGCCAGTATGATTATGAGGGAAGAAACCGAGCAACAGAGACAAGCAGAGAAGTAGACATTAATGGCCTGACAAACTGATCTCCTTGCAGATGGAATCCTCCTATTCCTGTTAGAACTGACCATTACTAATGTTCAAGTGGACAAGATGAATGATTTAACATTCACAACATCCTCTGACTGAGCGTAGTGTTGGGCGAACAGTGTTCGCCACTGTTCGGGTTCTGCAGAACATCACCCTGTTCGGGTGATGTTCGAGTTCGGCCGAACACCTGATGGTGTTCGGCCAAACCGTTCGGCCACATGGCCGAACTAGGAGCGCATGGCCGAACGTTCCCCGAACGTTCGGCTAGCGCTGTGATTGGCCGAACGGGTCCCGTGGTCCGGACCCGAACACGCTCTGATTGGTTGAACTGTCACGTGGTTCGGGTAAATAAATACCCGAACCACGTCATATCTCCGCCATTTGTCTGTGGGTTTAGCTTTGGGTAGGCAGGCAGGGTAGTTCGCGCTCCAGCCACGCTAGCCAGGGTCCCTCCAGTCATTGTGTCGCTGCTGGGAATACTAGTACACCGCTCGCTCAGCCACACTATATAGCATTGTGTTTACTGCCACTCTGTGTACCTCGCTCAGCCACACTATATAGCATTCTGTTTACTGCCACTCTGTGTCTGCTGGGAATAGTAGTACACCGCTCGCTCAGCCACACTATATAGCATTGTGTTTACTGCCACTCTGTGTACCTCGCTCAGCCACACTATATAGCATTCTGTTTACTGCCACTCTGTGTCTGCTGGGAATAGTAGTACACCGCTCGCTCAGCCACACTATATAGCATTGTGTTTACTGCCACTCTGTGTACATCGCTCAGCCACACTATATAGCATTGTGTTTACTGCCACTCTGTGTCTGCTGGGAATAGTAGTACACCGCTCGCACAGCCACACTGTATAGCATTCTGTTTACTGCCACTCTGTGTACCTCGCTCAGCCACACTATATAGCATTCTGTTTACTGCCACTCTGTGTCTGCTGGGAATAGTAGTACACCGCTCGCTCAGCCACACTATATAGCATTCTGTTTACTATATCCGCACACTTTTTGTCCTCATGCAAGGCCTGGGTTGCGTCTCAAAAAGCGTGGCCTTCTCCTCCTGCGCCTCCTCCTGTTCCATCACGTGTGCTGCTGCTGCTGCTGCTGGGTTAGCGTTGCCGGTCCCTGTTTATTGAACCTCTCATCTTTATTACATTTATGACTGCATGGCGGCAAAAAGCATTGCTATATCCGCACGCTATTTGTCCTCATGCAAGGCCTGGGATGTTGTGTCTCAAAAAGCGTGGCCTTCTCCTCCTGCGCCTCCTCCTGTTCCATCACGTGTGCTGCTGCTGGGTTAGCGTTTCCAGTACCTGTTTATTGAACCTCTCATCTTTATTACATTTATGACTGCATGGCGGCAAAAAGCATTGCTATATCCGCACGCTTTTTGTCCTCATGCAAGGCCTGGGATGTTGTGTCTCAAAAAGCGTGGCCTTCTCCTCCTGCGCCTCCTCCTGTTCCATCACGTGTGCTGCTGCTGGGTTAGCGTTTCCAGTACCTGTTTATTGAACCTCTCATCTTTATTACATTTATGACTGCATGGCGGCAAAAAGCATTGCTATATCCGCACGCTTTTTGTCCTCATGCAAGGCCTGGGATGTTGTGTCTCAAAAAGCGTGGCCTTCTCCTCCTGCGCCTCCTCCTGTTCCATCACGTGTGCTGCTGCTGCTGCTGGCCTGGGTTAGCATTTCCGGTCCCTCTTTATTGAACCTCTCATCTTTATTACATTTATGACTGCATGGCGGGAAAAAGCATTGCTATATCCACACGCTTTTTGTCCTCATGCAAGGCCTGGGATGTTGTGTCTCAAAAAGCGTGGCCTTCTCCTCCTGCGCCTCCTCCTGTTCCATCACGTGTTCTGCTGCTTGTGCTGGGTTAGCGTTACCGGTCCCTTTTCCTGGAACCTCTTCTCTGTATTACATTTATGACTGCATGGCGACAAAAAGCATGTTACCTGTGCAAAGAAACATGACATTTTCCACATTTAAAAGACAGTTTTTCCTTTGAAACTTTACAATCAATTTTCTCAAAAACTATAAGCTCTTTTTCAAATATTTTTTTTCCTCTTGTACCCACTCCCAAGGTGCACATACCCTGCAAATTTGGGGTATGTAGCATGTAAGGAAGCTTTACAAAGCACGAAAGTTCGGGTCCCCATTGACTTCCATTATGTTCGGAGTTCGGCGCGAACACCCGAACATCGCGGCGATGTTCGGCGAACGTTCGCGAACCCGAACATCTAGGTGTTCGCCCAACACTTGCGCCATGAGAAAAGTCAAGAAAATATGGGAAAGCAGAAAACTATGTCCTGCAAGGCAAGAAACCATACATTATAGACAGCACGTCTTATTTATTTTGGCATACATGACTTATTATTAGAGAAAAATGTTTTATGCCCAGTGCATTCGTTTAGGTATCAGCTTCACCATTCTTTAATCTGCAAAATACTTTTTTTCAATCAAGCCAATTGGTTAAACGTCTGAAATTTAAGGTAACGGCACACATTTTCTTTACCGATGAAAAAAATGGGCAGCATATCCCATCCGGTAACAGTAAAAAAGGGCGCAGGAGGCTAGTGGACAAATCGGGCGCCGCCATTCACTCCCATAATAAATATCGTTTAATGGGCGCCCGATAGGAAAAAAGGGCGCCGGAGAAAAATAACGTTTTAAAAGCGGCGCCCGGAGACTTAATGTTTTATTACTGCTTCTCATGATTACACATTATTTAATGATTTATACATTTTTTAATATTATTTTTAAACGAAAAACAGTACAATATTTTTTTCAAACATTATTTTTAAACGAAAAACAGTACAATTTTTTTTTTACATTATTTTTAAACGAAAAAACCGCACAATATGTTTTTGAAACGTTATTAATGCTTATCACAGGGGGTCTTAGGTTTAGGCACCAACAGGGGGGTCTTAGGTTTAGGCACCAACAGGGGGGTCTTAGGTTTAGGCACCAACAGGGGGGTCTTAGGTTTAGGCACCAACAGGGGGGTCTTAGGTTTAGGCACCAACAGGGGGGTCTTAGGTTTAGGCACCAACAGGGGGTCTTAGGTTTAGGCATCAACAGGGGGGTCTTAGGTTTAGGCACCAACAGGGGGGTCTTAGGTTTAGGCACTAACAGGGGGGTCTAGGGGTCGGTACAGGGAGGGTTACTTAGGCACCAACAGGGGGGGTCTTAGGTTTAGGCATCAACAGGGGGGTCTAGGGGTTAGGGGTAGGTACAGGGAGGGTTACTTAGTAATTTTTTTTTTAAACGTTATTATACGTTTCACTATTTAAACGAAAGATTAACGTTTTTACAATTGCCGATTTAATGCACATTATTTAATGATTTATAACTTTATAAAACATTAATTTTAAACGAAATACAGTACAATACATTTTTAAACGTTATCCATGTTTATCGTTTAAAACCCCGGGCCTTTTTTTCCCAGCGCCCCTTTTTAACGTACGCATCGCATCCCTCATAAGCACTGTTAATCCCTTATCCCTCATGGAGGCTGATATTCTTCAGGGATTTGGAGCCCAACAACACTGTGCTCCGTCCCCTGAGTGATACCAGCCCAGGTGGTACAAATATTGAAGTGTACCCTGGAGACAGCAAAGCCTCCGCCCCTCCACAAAGATTCCATGTTTAAAGGTAGGTTGTGGAGAAGGGGTACATCCCCAGTGCCCAGGAGGAGGAGGGGGTGACTACTAACACTCATGTGACTGTAGGCCCGAGGAAGTGACTTATGATGGAATGTGAATGCCCCTTTTAACATTAAGGGGGCTCCCAGTCCCAGATGCATGCCTCCTAGGTGAAAGTGGTATATTTGTGCCCCTTACCCACTCCCAAAAAGAGTTACAAAAATATAGGCCAAAACATTTAAAAACTTTTTATTATTCTTAATTAAAAATCTATACTTACTTTTGAAGAGAACCAGAGATCAAATACCTTACTCCAGCCCCATACGTGCTGATTGATCCCACGCCGCCATCCACCACTGCCCGCAACAACGAGAACCGGCTCCCTGCTTTTCTGTCAGTCGGAGCCAGTCTAAGCATAGCAGAAGTGCGCTCTTTGCTTATCTCTACAGAAGTGTATGGAGAGATACATAGAGGGCGCACTTCTCCTGCGTAGCTGGCTCTGATGATGTCAGCGACGGGAGCCAGTTCTAGTAGTTGCAGGCAGCAGTAGACGGCGGCGTGGGATCGATCAACGCATATGGAACTGGAGGAAGCCCCAGGTATGTATAACAGCTTTTCTTTACATGATCTCTGGTTCCCTTTAATCAATGAGTCCATGCCAATATTTTGTAGACCTGCACTATCTGGACAGACTCCCAGAGATAGTAGCTTACCAGCTTTTGCAGGAAACTGTGTAACTTGTAACTGAAACTGACTGAGGCCCCTGTTCACATTGGCACTTATCAATCTGCAAAAATGAAACTGAAACAAATACCAACTGAAACAAATGCATTTATACATCAGTTTTGCATCTGTTTCCGTTCCATTTTAAGCGGAAGGTAGGAAACATACTGCGCAAGCTGAAAACAGGGAGGACAGCACGGCCCTTCCCATGGCCCTCTGCAGCTTCCAACACTTTCATTGGTCTGTTTTTTTTTTCTCATTGGGACTCAGTTGTCCTCTCACTCTGTAAGCAAACAGGTTGGGGTGAAAGGAACAACATGGCAGAGATTGTCTGTTTCTTATTGACAAGAGCAGTCTTGAAGTGGCATAACTACAAGTCATGGGGCCCCCCTGCAAACCTTTGATGGGCCCCCCCAATCCTTTGGTGGCCCTCACAGCCTGAAGGCCGATCTTGAAAGAGCCATTAAATGAGTGTGGAAACCATAAGCTTCAAACCCATAACTACAGTAGTGTAGCCACCCTATCTGAAGAATGGACCCCTTTATCTGAGGTAGTGACGTAGCAGTTGGGGCCCCCTTACAGCTCTGGGCCCGCCTGCATGTGCAGGGGCTGCTCCCCTCTAGTTACGCCAGATCACGTACAGCCAGCACCATAAAGAGTTGTCAGGAAGTGGCTAGAGAGGTGTGTTTTTCTTGCCATTGTGCTGTGTACATGCTTTTTCTCATTGGCTCCCATGCACTGCTTCAGCCTCTGTTTCAGTCCTGTTGGGCTCAAAATAAAACACTTGTAAAAAAAAAACAACAACTCATAAATAGTTACCTTATTGACTTTTTAATATGTATGTCATGAGGGTATATAATATTACTGTTATTTTTGCAAATAAAAGCTTGTAATTGATATAGTATAGAAATACATTAAACAGAAAAAATACACCTTTTATTTCCAAACAAAATATTATCGCTATACATTGTACTAGGGACATAATATAAATGTTGTAATAACAAATGGGCAAATAAAATGTGTGGGTTTTATTTTACCAGTGATGAATGATAAACCCTGATTATACCTTCCTTGCTACAATAGTGCATTTTATTTAAAACTACAATGGCTGAAATCTAAGAAAGAATGATTTAAAATGCATAAAAAATAAAATAATTCTTAGAAAAAAAATACCACCCAAAGAAAGCCTAATTTGTGGCAAAAAAAACCCATTATATAGATCCTTGTGGTGTGATAAGTAAGGATAAAGTTATTGGTGGATAAATGGCAGGAGTGTGATGTGAAAATTGCTCTGTTTTTTAAGGGGAGAAAACCTGTGATTAGGAAGTGGTTAAAGTGTAGATAAGATAGGCTCAGAGGCATCGTAGGGAGGTAAGGGGAAGAGGGTACATCTGTCCCCCTCATAGCATCTGGGGGGGCGCTTCAGCAGTGAAGACAATGTTATAATGTGTTTTTCTATCATAGCCCGTGCTGTCTCTGCTAGCAGCTGCAAAGCACGGCACTTAGCTGCCCCGCCCCCCTGTCTCTCCTGGCTGACTGTGTCGCTCACACACACAGCCTCTTCTAACTTTATTGCTCAGCCCGCATGAGATTTAAAACTAAAGGATTGCTGCTACTGCTGACTTGTGTGAGAGCAGGGACTGTCGTGGGTCAGCAATCCTACCAACTGCAAGTACATATTATGAATGGAAAGGCCTGTCTGAGGTCTGTCTGCAATTAAGATAAGTAAACTGGTTGCTCCTGCATGTGTGTAATTGCCTGGCTCACTAATCTCAAGCCTCATACACACGATGCACAAAAGTCTCACAAGAGACCAAAAAAAAAAAAAAAGAAAGCAGCGACAGTTCGTCGCCAGGTCCCTCTCTGCAGCAGCCGTACACACGGTGCACAGAGGGACAGAGATGCGGCAGAAGCTGTCGCCGAAGGTCCCCCCCCCCGCTGGAAGCTCCGTACATTGTGTGTGGGTTGCTGTCGCTAGTCCGCATACACACGCAGTACGCGTGGCCGACTAGCGACAGTTGCGGCGAAGTTGCGCCGACAGCTGTTGCCGGTGATTGGCCACGTCAATCGCCTGGCGACGGTTCATGGTGCACGCCTCATACACTCGGGGGACCTGTCGCCGCAACATGCGTGTGCCATGTGTTTGTGGCGACTGTTGTGCCCCGTGTGTATGAGCCTTCAGACTCTTCTCTTCTCTCCCTCATTTGCCAAAAGGACAACCAAAAAGGCTGCTATCCTGGTAAATAAATACTGTATCTTTCTGCTTTCCCTCCCTTTCTCTTGACTTTCCTCTCATCACATGCTCTCTTTTCTGTCCCCACTGTCTCCTTTCCTTCTCAATTTTATCATCCTAATCTTGTGACTTGTAACCCTTAAATGTGCCCCTACATCTCTCGACTTGGCCAATCGACCATCCGATTCGACAATGATAATTGAAATCTATGCCGCCAAGTATATGTCCGATCTACGTTGTGGCCAATTTTAGGCCAAGCGTTAGAATTCGTCCGTAGTGGCCAATTGGGTGTACGGCGGTAACAGCGAGTGATATTGGGAAAAGCCACGAAACCCCGGCGCTGTCCCCCAGTGTATAAATGTACAAGTAGATGTGTGCATTTATACATTACCTGTCCTGTGTCACGGTGCCCATCCATCTTTTTCCAAATCTCTCACTCTTCCATTAACGGTATACACACCGCCGGCACATAGCATGCGGTGCGTGTGAGGTCACACACGTGTCATGCCGGTGCCATGAATAGGGCTAATGGCAGAACAGCTGAGCTGATACGGAAGACGGATGGGCACCGTGACACAGGGCAGGTAATGTATAAATGAACACATCTACATGTACATTTATATACTATGGAGGATGCGGCGGGCTCAGACCACGAGATTTCATGATGAATGGGCAGCCGACAGATCTCTCTCTAATCAGGACTGATCAGAGAGAGATTTGTCTCTCGGTAAAATCTGCCCATCATCGCTAGATGTATGGGTACCTTAACTAACCCTGGTACACAGAACGCTATTTCCTCTCACATTGATTAGTCGGAACAATAATTTCCAGCATGTCCAATCTACTACTGATCGAGAACAGGATCGTTTTTAAGATCACTTTTTCACAAAATCCTGTTCTCGATCGGGAACAGGTTGGACATAGCGGAAATTATTGATTCGGCCCATTGATCTGACTGGAAATAGCATCCTATGTAACAGGCGTAACGTTTTCCCTTAATTGTATCCCTAATTCCCCATCCTCATAATCCTAATCCTTATTCTAAACCTATATTGTCCGAATGCCTAGAGCTAATTTTGTCTAACCTCTTTAGCACTTCTAATTGGCCTGCAGGCTGGATGGTGTAAGTGACAGGATAGTGTGCTGGTTATGGGCTATGCCTCAGACCCAGGAGGAGACCTGGGTTTGAATCTCAGCTCTTCTTGTTCCGTAAGCCAGCATTTATTTAGTAAGGATGCCTTGGGCAAGAATCCCTAACACAACTACTATCTTCTGAGCGCTCCCTAGTGGCTGCAGCTCTGGTGCTTTGAGTCCTCCAGGAGAAAATATTATTTGTCTTAACTTACACCACTAAGTTTATGTACATTTAGCTACACCGATGGCCATGGCCATGCTCATGTTAGCGCAGTGCACGTTGCACTGCCAGGCATCCCCAGGGAGCGCAAACATGTTCTTTGTCCCCGGGTGCTGAAAACCCTAGCTACGCCTCTGGATAGGCTTTAGCAAGTCTGGGATAACCTGTTGTTTTGTTTTATCTTGTTTTGTTTTTTTGCTTTCTGGCAGATGAAAATGTATTTTAAATATCTCCTGGGAGAAAACTCATTAAAAGAAGAGTTGATGGTTGAAAAGTGTCTTTCAGTGACTGGCACAGAACAAGTATGCTGATTACTGTACATGTTCTGACTCCACCTTACCAAAGCCATCTGCATGCTTGTTCATGGTGAGTGATTAAGAAACTAATGAACCCAAAAGATCAGTAGGACAACCAAGCAATTAGCATTTTTTTTTCAATAACAGATTCCGCAATGGCGGCTTTCATCATCTCTCAGAATTGGTCTGTTTTAATCAAAAGCAGCCGTGCTGCTGTCTAATAAACAGTGAGCAACAGAACACCCCGCTCTCAGATGTGCATTCCTGAGGCCAATTACCTAGTAGCAAGGAAGGTATAATCAGGGATTATCATTAGGCACTGATAAAATAAAACGGTTTATTTTCTTCCAGCGTTGCATAATTGCCATGGTTGTAAGATCACCAAATACGCCTTGCAGTGTACTTCATATCCTGCATTATATTTCCTATCTACAGTGTAGCCTGCAGGTGTCCAGATACTTCCCTGTAGAAGGTGACAGTCTAAAGCCTTACTAACAGGCCTGCACAGCTCAGTTCTTGGCAACCTACACATTACACCAGGGATCGATATATGTATATAAGCTCTTTAAGAAGAGCGGTAGTGAAAATGGCATAATTGATAAAATGTATTCATTTTTACAATAATAATTTATAGATTTAGTCAGTGTTTGCCCATTGTAAAATCTTTCCTCTCCCTGATTTACATTATGACATTTATCACTGGTGATGACATCTTTAGTTGTGCCAGGTAATCTGTGCGGAATATATAGCAATGGTCTAAGTGCACATCACAACCACATTAATGTCCAGCTACAGAAAAGTTCACTGTTCTTCAAATGTCAATCCTCAGTTATTCCAAGAGTACTAAACCACCACCAGGTCACCTGTCGGGGAACAAACCCACCGAATATGGTGTAACCCCTGCCAGATGGGTTAATAAATGCTCAAACTCCTAGACTACTTGGATGCACCAGGGTCCAGGTTCCCCCATTGGTTTTCAGCAAAAGCAGGAGCTTAATAGTATCTCAAATTAGAATAAAAGAACTCCCATAACGTGGTACTGTATAAAATCTTTAAAACTTTATTATAAACACACCCACATGCTCCATGCTTTTCAAACAAGCTTAGAGTTTTTCCTACAGGCTCTACCCTGCTGTCTCTATGTCAGGAAATCTGAGTAATCCAATCGTCTCTCACCCACCTGCAGCGATCGGTCGCCTCGTGACTCATCAGGAGCCGTGCTCCTGATGAGTCACGAGTCAGTGACGAAACATGTTGGACGGAGTTTAGGATAAGGAGGGCCAGGAAGAGAGAAACAACCCATGTGTGTGTGAGGACCGATCACTGTAGGCAGTTGAGAGACGCTTAAACCCTGACTAGCGGGTGTGGGACGCCATAACGGACACAGCTGGAGACGGCAAAGAGCTGCATACGTTGGTAAGTTGGGTGAGTAAGTTATCATGTGCTTTTAGGGTTTCCTGTGTAGACCGTTGTTAGGGCTGAAGATCCCACTGTGCTCCAGATGTCAGGGCATGAAGTGCCCCTCACGGTGGCCCTGAACCTTAGCAGCACCAGCTTCCGTTGCTATGGTGCCAACACCACATTACCACTATTTTTTTTTTCCGTTTTTGAGAAAATAAATTTAAAATGCAAAGGAGAAATGTTTTTTGTAATGTCCTTTTTAATGGTTTAAAAACCATTCTACTTGGCACTTTTAAAATCGCTTTTCTCAAAAACAACAAGGTCTTTTTGACAAAATGCCTCACGTTTCATCTAGAGGGCAGCTGCTGCCCGCTTAGATGTACATGGGAAGGACGGGTGCCAAACGTAGTCCCGTGCAAGCATCTGGAAAATTCACACTGCTGTCACCTGCTGGTGTGAAAGAGGCCTAAAGTGTGTCACACGAGCAATTTTACAGCAGCAAGTCTAATGGTGTGTACACACTTGAAAGATAAATGAAAGATCTTAGACCATTTTTACCATCTTCCATGTAGTATGAGAGCTTACTCTACACATTCTATTCTATGGAGCTGCACTCCCCATCAGATAAAAATCTTTGCAAGATGCTGCACACAAAGATGCTGTACACATTCAAAAGATCAGTATCTGCAAAAGATCTGTTCCTGCCAAAGATCTCTTCCTGCAAAATGCATTCATAGTCTATGATATCTGCAGATCCTCATACACAGGCAATACTTTGCCTGAAACCGATGGTGAGTTGAGGGCTCCCCACCATGATAGTGAATAGACATTTGATCACAGAGCCTACAAACATGACATGACATGATTAAATCTGCATGATAGGAAATTATTGTTTTAAGTCCATGGACATCATTACAATTATTTTTTTTACAAGGCTTCCACTAAGTACATTTCTGTCACTTAGGCTCCCTGTGCCCAATCTGTCTCTCCCCTATAGTCAGACTGTCATCTATGCCACTAAACCGTTTCTTCCCTAAGCTAAATGACTGTCAGACATATTCATCCAATGAACTTCTGTCAGCTGCGCTCATGTCTACAGAATGGCCTCGTGCGAATATCCCTCACACAGACACGGAATTTCTCTCACTCAACAGTGTCAAAAAAAATCAACTCTGTTATTGAATCGCCAATGCTTCCAGAAGAGCTATCTTTGTTGTTCCTGAGAATAATACACAGAAGGTGCAACTAATTATCTTGTATTATCAGAGCTTTTACAGCACAATTAAACCCAACCTTGAGCGTGGCAAATTCTCAACACTATCATTTTGCTTAGTGGTGGTATCGATAAGGATTACCTGAAGAACCAAACTTTTTAAGGTCGAAATATTCTGTGTGAAGCTGTGTTTGGCTGAAGCACCTACACACACATGCCTAAAGACGAACCTTAAAGGGGTTCTTTCGCAAAAAAAAGTAGGCAGTTAAAAAATGTGACAGATGACAGGTCTTGGGCCAGTCCATCTTTTTAAGGGGGATTCTCAGGGCTTTCTTTGTTTTCAACAGCATTTCCTGAACAGCAGTTTAACTGCCAAAATAGCAAGATACCAGCCGGCCTCCCTAATCACTTGCACACTATTATGTCAGTTAGATTTTGCAACTGTTGTTCAGGAAATGCTGTTGAAAGCAAAGAAAGCCCTGAGAATCCCCCTTAAAAAGATGAACCCCTTTAACCCAGGATTGAACTTCATTCAAATCATTAGCTGATACCCCCTTTCTACAAGAAAGCTTTACCTTTTTTTAAATAGATCATCAGGGAGGGGGGTGGTGGGGAATTGTCTCTATGGCTGATATTGTGGTGAAACCCCTCCCAAAGTGTGATGTCATGACCATGGTCCTGGCACTTTGCTGTCTGTAAACCTCATTGTATTGTGGGAAATAACACCTTTCTCCAAATGCCAAGCAAGCAGTATCTCCCTCTGTGCATAGAACTCTCAGAAAAACGAACATTCCACACAAATCACCTGGCAGGACTAAAGATGCCACCACCAGTAATACATTTCCCAGTGTAGATCAGAGAGATGAAAGTTTTTACAATTGGCAAACACTGACTAAATAATCTATAAATGAACATTGTAAACAATAAGCAATTTTATTCATTATGTTATTTTCACTACAGTTCCTCTTTAAGACCTCTTCTCCATGTTGTTTCATCTTAATTCGTCTCACATTGCTGGATTCATATTACGATGGTGCTTCCCCAGCATATCCTGTACCGATACGTAGGGTCCATCATGGCCAGTCACACGAGCACCATTGTGTATCCATTGCTGCATGGTGATCAGCTTTCACCGCTGCCGCTCTGGTCGCCACTTATGCTTCTGCCAGGGACAAATGCTGAAATACCGATGGGCTCCTCATTAGTGTGAAACAAACAAGTAAAAGTCCTCCCTCCCCAGGAAGGATTCTCATTGGTCTATCTCACAGTGGACTAATGCTCCTGCCATAGATCCCATCAGTATTGTGGCACTTGTCTTCAGCGGAGGAAGATCACAGATGAAGGCAGTTGATGGCAGAAGAAAGTGGCAGAACTAAAGAACGCACACAGTAATCAGCCTGACGAGAACGGGCTCTGTCCATTCGCATAGGCTTCCATTGATTCCATCGGCATCCACCGCATTGACCATTCATCTACGTGTCTGGAATCATTGTGTACCACACAGCCTTCGAATCTGTTCCAAACAGACATATGTGAACTGATCCTGTTGCCTTGCATAGGATCCACTCATATGTCTATTGATCTGCTCAGTTCTGTTCAGATAAACAGAACAATTTTAATGCCAGTCGGAACCCAGCCTTCCTGACTCAAAAATCACAAGCAAAATTGTACATCCGGCTTCCCTGTAAAAGTTTTAATATACAAGGGGGTGCTGACAAGTAATGATGATGATTTCACATCATAATTTACAATTACGATGAGAAATCGTAATGCAAAACTTTTTGGAAAATTTGTGAGTAATTTTGTTTGTAAATGTAAATCAGGAACCGTAATTTTGCAATTTTGTGTCATTTTCTGCCAACTTTAGCAGTTATTAGCAAAGCCCCATAAATGTAATTGTCACCAATTGCTATGTAAAGTGGGATCAGGTAAAAAAAAAATAATAATTCAAAAACAACCTTGTAGTTTTTGAGAAAGCTATGAAAAGTGAGAACAAGTAAAAAACATTTTTTTTTTTCAAAACAATTTGTAGTTTTTGAGAAAATTGAATTTAAAAATGCAAATCAAAAAGGGTTTTTGAACTCATAAAAATGACAATTTAGAAAACCATTTTAACCACTTGCCCTCCCCTGGGATGAGCATCTACATCCCTGCAAAATCCCTCTTCATCTTGCAGGGACGTAGGTACTACGTCCTTTGCCGCTGTGCGCTTGCTCCCGCGCTCATTTTCAACGACGATTGTGAGAGGGGAGATAAATGAATGGGAACGCATTCTAATTCCCTGTGTGAATGATTGCCGGCATCAGTGAGATGCCGCGTCATTCACAAAAGCCGTTATTTACACATCCATGCATTACTTCCTATTTGCCTATTAATATGTACAAGAAAGTCATGTGTGAAGACATCTTGTGGCCAAATAGTAAAATGACACCTACACACACTTTTTTTTTAAATAAACAGACCTATATTTAAATTTAAAATTATTCTTTTTTGTAATATAAATATATATATATATATATATATATATATATATATATATATATATATATATATATATATATATATATATATATATATATATACTCGCACACAATATAAAAAATACATACATATTTATCTTAGGGACTTGACGTTTTTAATATGTATGTCAAGAGGGTATATTACTGTTATTTTTTTAAATTATGGGAATTAGTGATGGACGCAAAACTGATAAGAATGCACCTTTATTTCCAAATTAAATGTTGGCACCATACTAGGGGAATATTTTAAACATTGCAATAGCCAGGATAAATGGGGAAATTAAATGTGTGGCTTTTATCCACAGTAGAACATTTTATTTGAAGACTATAATGGCCTAAAACTGAGAAATAATATTTTGTTTTAAATTATTTTCTTATTATTCCCATTAAAAATGCATTTAGAATAAAATAATTCTTAGCAAAAAGTATTACCCAAAGAAAGCCTAATTGGTAGGGAAAAAACAATGTCTAGATCACTTCAGTGTGATAAGTACTGATAAAGTTATTGGCAGATGAATGGACAAAGCACTTAAAAGTGAAAATTGTTCTGGTTGGTAGAGGTGAAGTGGTTAATATACGCAATTTTGGTGACAATAGCATGTATGGGGGCTTTGCTATTAACCACTAAAGTCAGTAAAAAGTTTGCGCAAAATTATGAATGGATTACACAAAATCAATTGAATATCCAAATCATAATTACGTATGGCTGTAATTGCAAAAATGTATGCAACATTCTGGCTGACGTCATTCGGACTGTACTGCGCAGGCGCAGTAGTTATGCGCCTGCACAGTACAGTCCTGATGACATCAGCCGGACCACGTGACCCACGTGATGGAGCGCAGAAGAAGCCGACCTGGCGAGGTCAGCTTTTGCAGTGGAGGAGAGCGGGAGCCACCAGAGCTGCGGCAAGGGCACAGGACGGCTGCCAGGGACTGGAGGAAGCCCCAGGTAAGTGGATTTTTATTTTTCAGGCTGCCTGGACGTATCCTTTAACCACTTCGCCACTGAGGGGTTTTACCCCCTGAGCACCAGAGCAATTTTCACCTTTCAGCGCTCCTTCCATTCATTCATCTATAACTTTATCATTACTTATCGCAATGAAATGAACTATATCTTGTTTTTTCCGCCACCAATTAGGCTTTCTTTAGGTGGGACATTATGCCAAGAATTATTTTTTTCTAAATGTGTTTTAATGGGAAAATAGGAAAAATGTGGGGAAAAAAATAATTATTTTTCAGTTTTCGGCCATTATAGTTTTTAAATAATGCATGCTACTGTAATTAAAACCCATGAAACGTATTTGCCCTTTTGTCCCGGTTATAAAACCATTTAAATTATGTCCCTATCACAATGTTTGGCGCCAATATTTTATTTGGAAATAAAGGTGCATTTTTTTCAGTTTTGCGTCCATCCCTAATTACAAGCCCATAGTTTATAAAGTAACAGTGTTATACCCTCTTGACATAAATATTTAAAAAGTTCAGTCCCTAAGGTAACTATTTATGTATTTTTTTAATTGTAAATTTTTTAATTTTTTTTTTATTACAAAAAAAAAAAAAATAGGGAGTGTGGGAGGTAATGAGTTAATTTTATGTGTAAAAGTCATTTATTTGTATGTGAAAAATGTGTAGGGTGTAGTTTACTATTTGGCCACAAGATGGCCACAGTAACTTTTTGTTTTAATGCGACTTTCAAGCTTCCTTCCGGAAGCTTGGAGGAAGTATAAGGAGGCTGGACACGTGAGTTTTTTCTCACAATGATCGCGCTGCCCATAGGAGAGCAGCTGATCATTGCGGGGCTTAGATCAACGAACGGGAATGGATTTTCCCGTTCATTGATCTCTGGGCGAGCAGGCGGCGGCGTGTTTACTAGCGGCGGGCGGCGTGTTTACGAGCGGGAGCGCGGGCAGCGTCGGGAAGGCGGAAAGTACGTGTTTCTCCGTCCCTGGTTTTTAAAGGATGGAAAAAGGGGCGGAGAAATACGTACGCGCGGGGGTAAAGTGGTTAAACTGTTCCTTTGTCTCAGGATCATAACAGTAGATTCATGTTTTCTCATCAGTTACCAGTTTGTCCTGGAAATCATTTCTTGCAAAATGTTCCAAAACAGCCACTGATGTCTGCAAACGTCTCTTTTGTTCATTTGTCAAAAGTTTTGAGATCCACTATGCAGCAATTTTTCTCATTTCCAAGTTGTTGTGCATAATGGCACCAACTCTCTCATGTGATATTCCCAGATACAGGGGCGTAGCAATACGGGTTGCAGAGGTTGCGAATGCATTGGGCGCCTTGGGCCAGAGGGGCACCAAAGGGCCCTCCCCAACTACAGTATAAGCTCTCTAATGGTCATGTGCTCATAATAATCACTACTATAGATACTTTGAATAGTGGTAATCATTAACAAACTGTTCCCCATCCCCTTCTTGTACCTCTGACACTGTAGTTGCCATTGGTAGGTTTTGGTGCACCGTACCAATTGTTATGTATAGAGTGCTTGGGGGGTCCCATTGTAAAACTTGCATCGGGGCCCACAGCTCCTTAGCTACGCCACTGGCCCGATATGTAGGAGTACTTTAGGCTAATACTTGAGTGGTCCTCCATGATCATGTTATGGATGGCTTTCACATTTGCAGGCTCAGAGACAGGCCTTCTACTTGGTTTCTCAATTTCAACACCAAAATGGCCAGTTTTAAAATTGACAACCCAACGCTTAACTGTTTATTTATTTTTATTTATTTAAGTATTTATATAGCACCAGCCTATTATGCAGCACTGTACAGAATATACATAGTCTTGTCACTAACAGTCCCTTTAGAGGGGCTCACTACTATTGCATGTTGCATGTAAAGGGCTTCTGTCACTCAAAGTTTGTGACATTTCATCACGGATCTGTTTCGCACCTTTCCCAGGGAGAAACAAACTTGATTATGGTCCTCTGCTCTTCTACATTTAACTTCTTTAGAGATGCTGCCCCCCCCCCCCCCAAAAAAAAAATGTTAAAATTATAGGTAGTAGATTCTTACATTATCGGATATAGACAAATAGGCCAGTACACCCTGAACACAGGCAAACACAGGGGGGGGGGGGGAATACTGCTGCCCAGAATCCTCCCTCAGACCCGGGCCAGTGCAGTGTCTGGGGACAGGCAGAAGTTGGGACACTAGGATATCTGCAGGTATCCTGCAGCTTACAGCACTTCCCACTTTCTTTCCCTGCTACAGTTGACTTTGGATGGAGCAGCAGCATGTGTACAGAGCATGGAGCAGCAGCGTGTGTGCAGAGCATAGAGCAGCAGTGTGTGTACAGAGCATGGAGCAGCAGCGTGTGTACAGAGCATGGAGCAGCAGTGTGTGTACAGAGCATGGAGCAGCTCTGGGGAACTTAACAGAGTCAGGTATGAGCACAGCCCTGTGCCCCTGCTAGGTGAATGCTTCACTTTCCCCTTCATTACCAATGTCGACTGTCCTCATTATCTGTATCCAAACTGCACCTGATTGATCCCATTGTCGACCGGGAGCAGATCGGACGTTTAGGAAATAATTGTCAGATCCTGTCAGTCGGACTGGAAATTGCATTATGTGTACCCAGAATGATGGCCTACCATATTATAATACTGTATTGTGCATAGCTAAGGGAGACCTTTCAGAAACCCCCCTCCCCTTGAAAATCCTGGGTTTGCCCCTGCTGCAATTTACAGCTTTCTAACTCATTTTTTCCTGGGTAAGGCTCAATACTTGTCAGCACCCCCAGGTGTAAAATCATTCAGAGTTTTATACAGTAGATGATGCAAAAATCACAACCACGTGTTATACCATACACTGATCGATATGTTATCTCATGTGCTAGCCAGTTATGTCATGGTCATATTAGCATGGCATTTTTTATGCATGTAAACAGTTACTCAACCACAAAATAAAATATGAATGTGCATTAAAGCCTTGGAAATCAGGTATTCAAGTTGGTGTGGTAATCTGTGTGTAAAACTAGACAATACATTTGGCTTATGAGTTGAGTTGGTTTCTACTGTAATGCAGAAATGCCAGTAAATGGCAACTATGGTTTTACTTACTTTGGTCTCATCATTGCTGATTAATCTGCTCAGCAGTCAAATCCAGAGAGGAAAGGTAGCAAACGGTACTGCAGTTCCAATCTTAGTTTGCCCATGAAACGGACACATACCTATTTGGGGTCTGCAATGAAACATGGAGATTCCTGTGAAAGTTATGCACACACCATACAATTTGCAGCAGTAGAGCAAATAACCTCTTTGCACCAGTGGATACCAGATAAAACTTTTTAGCTAGTTACACACACTAGATGGATCTGGGATATGTGCAGTGGTCCCAAATGTTGCCTAAAGTTATGGCACACCAGATCTTAAGCAACAAGGACCAGTGGCGTAGCTAAGATTATGGGTCCCCATGGCAAAACTTTCCTGGGCCCATGAGATGTCTTTGCTCCTGAGCAATGCCACCTGCCCCTGACCTATGGATAGGGGTTAACCTGGGCAATTTACATTTGCAAAAAATCTACACTACATATGGTCCATGGGCACAGAGACAAAGTCAAAGGAGGAACACAAGAGAGTTAATAGTAAATACATTAAGTACCACCTCAGCCCCCTCTGCCCCAAGACCTTGTAGCAGCTGCTATGGCTATTGCAAAGCCTAGGGCTGGATTTACCATAAGGCACTGTAGCCACGTGCCTACAAGTGCCTGATGATGGTGGAAATGCAGCTAACTCCTCTCCTCTAGTGCCACTAGCTACTTAATACTGACGGTACCTCTGGCTACCTGATGCTAAGAGACACCTGGCAGGTGGAGTAAGGGAGAAGTGACAGCTGGGAGAGCCAGCAGTTTGGTGGGGGCTTGTAGGTTCATGGAGGGCAAAGTCTAGGGGGCCAGAACGTCTGTGCCTATAGGCTCTTGTGATGTACTGTAAATACGAGCCTGGCAATGCCCCGGACAAGGACAGCCTAACAACCCCTATGGACTTTGTTCTCCTCCTCATGTCACCCACTGGAAGCTGCCCTGTCCTGTGTATTGGCAGGGGCGTAGCAATAGGGGTTGCAGAGGTAGCGACCGCATCGGGGCCCTTGGGCCAGAGGGGCCCCATGGGGCCCTTCCTCAACCAAAGCATTAGCTGTTTATTGGTCCTGTGGTGGTAATAATCACCTCAATAGATGCTTTGAATCGTAGTAATCATTAACAAACTGTTCCCCATCCGATTCTTGCACCTCTAATACTATGTATGACCAAGGCAGGTTTTGTTGCGCCGTATCAAGTGTTATATACAGAGTGCTGGGAGGGGCCCCATGTAAAACTCGCACCGGGGCCCATAGCTCCAAAGCTACGCCACTGTGTATTGGCCATCCTTCCACCTTCATAGAACATCCACAATGCAACACATCTGTACAGGACTCATCCCTGATCTGTCATGCAAGGGATTGAATCCCGATTGTGAAAGTAATTGATCAATTTAGAACAACGCTATACAAATGTCTGTCACATAACATTCCCAACTGCCCCTTCTCCCTACCCTGCATTAATTACTTTAAGGAATTGGCATGTTCAATCATTAGCTGATCAATATTTCAACCACAAATAAATATGCCCTAGTTTATATTAGGTGTTTATCTGATTTTTTATTAGATTCAATGTTTGTATGAAATTAAATGTCAAATAACTTAATATATATGTCTAACAGAATATGCCTGAGGTTTCAGGCTCAAGCAGTTGTCAGAGTGGAAAAACATTTCCCTCATGGGGCGTGGTAGGGAATTATGAACCTTTACAACACAAAGGGCTCTATTCATAAAACTTCTGAGTCGAAAAAAATCCTGGAGGTAAAATACCGCAGCGATATTTTACACTTCTGGGTGGTCATTCATAGAAATCTTCCCAGCTGCGATAGCAGAGCGGACATCTCCCGCTGAAAGCTGGCGGTAAGCTGTCGGAAGGCATGCGGAAACACTTCACCCGGCAGAGTCCCTCCGTGCACTGCTCTCTCTGGGAGGTCTGTCCCATTCACTTGTATGTAATCCGCAAAATCAGAGGAAGCGGTATTTCCCGTCCACATACCGCTTCCTCTAAACTTTATGAATGGCCATTTTGTTACTTTTTTCTAGATAAATCTAGAAAAACACTGGAGAAGGCGGAAATTTCTCGCTCTGCTGGGGGATCGTAGATTTTCATGCGGGAACAGCTTTTATGAATGCCCACTTTGCTAAATGGACGGGAAAATCCGCTGTTTTGAGCGGAAAACTTGCGGTAAGGTTTTATGAATAGAGCCCAAAGATGATTGTGATGAATCAGTAAACACAAATTGGCTGGGTTGATCATAAAAGCAAAATATTAAAGGAAATAACAAATACATTTTGTACAAAAATCAATAGTTTTGCTCATGGCAGAAAAGTCTAACATTTGGTCAATTTCTGATTTAAAAATACATTATTGATTATAGTTTCCTAATGAGATCAGTTCAGATCATCAATTGGTCAAACCATACCAGGAAATCTATCTGTGTATGGCTGGCACAAACTGTCACAAGCTGAAACTTCTGTTTCTTCTGTAACAATGGTAAAATAGTCCAATGGACTCCTTTTCCAGCACTCAAAAAAAGAAGTGAATTCGTTCTATACCCGGCCAGCACATAAAATGCCTTGGTCGGCAGGGAACCACAGGTTAGCATTCCCTGCACACTGCAAGTTGTGATTGGCACTATGAAAATAAGTATGGGTTCATACTGTACATATTTATTTAGTAGTGGAGCAGAGGCGACCTTAGAGTACGTGAGGCCTGGGGGGCGTGTCATATGCAGGGCCTAGAGCCATAAGTGTAGGTCACTACAATACCACGGGCTTGTCCACTTATAATGCAGTACACCTTATTATTGTTTAAAAACAATTAAGTTTGTTAAAGGTCACTAAGCTAACCAATAAAGTGAAGATGGGTACTAAGCTGGTTGGGGAGCTAGGGGTGGGTACTAGGCTAGCTGGGGCGCTACTGATGGGTACCAGGCTGGCTGGGGAGCTAAGGATAAGTAGAGGCTGGCTGAGGAGCTTGGGATAGATACAGGCTGGCTGGGGAGCTAGGGGCTAGGGGTATGTACCAGACTGGCTGTGGATGAGTGCTAGGCTGAATGGGGAGCTGGGGAGCTCCCCATGCCTTTTCTGCACCACCACCAGGGGACAGAGTGATATGTGTGTTGTGTCTGTTGGCCTGACTTTGCTGGCTGACTCTGATTCTGTTGGTGGTATTGTAGAGTCTTTACTTGTTTAGCAAATTCCAAAACATGATGCTACTGAGTCCTGTGACAGGTTGATTGTCACAGATTCACAGTGGTTGGCGCTGGGTCGGTGGTATTTTGTGCACCCATGGTCGGGAGTTCTATGCGCATGATGTAAATCATGATGTCAATGCGCAGGGCGCTCTTGTCCGTGGGCATGCAATGAAGGATGTGTGTGCCACTGGGTCAGCACCTGAGCATGAGTCAACCAGGAAGAACAGGGCAAGTAAAGGATTAAAAAAAATAGCTTGTCCTAACCATTCCGCAAAAGATGCCCACCATCCCACTGCCCAGGCATACTTGTTAGTGGGTATGAAACTAAGCATTTCTTCTTTGCTTGAGAAAATTCTTTACAGCATAAAATCTACTAGAAAAAAAAACTGTTAAATACAGCACTTTCTTCTTCAGCGGGAAGTATAAATCTGAAGTTGAAGAAGTGATTGCATTATCTTTTTAGGTAATAGGGATGGCCCTGCCTTAGAGAACTCAGGGAGAAGCATGTGATCAGGCTCTGATTTGCTGGTCATGATCATGCGTTAAACCAGGAAGTCATCACAGCAAATCAGAACTTTACAAAATTATCAAACTGGTCACATGCTTCTCCATGTGTACTCCTAGTCAGGGCCCTGTTAGTAACCATTCCCAGTAGTGTTTCAGCTGAATACAAGCAGAAAGTGTACACAGAAGACCAGGCCTGGATTTACCTCTCAGGCACCTATAGGCACAGGTGTCCTGGCACCCTACACTTTGTCCTCCATGAACCTACAAACCCCCACTGAACTGCACTGCAAGTGTGCTGGCTGGCCCCGCTGTGACTTCTCCCTTACTTCCCTTGCCAGTCATAGGTAGCTACAGGTGCTCATTAATATTGAGGGTACCTCTGGCTACCTAATACTGAGTAACTAGAGGTGCCCCCAAGTATTGAGTAACTAGAGGAAGCACAGTATTAAGTAGCTAGAGGTGCTTCCCTGACTGAAGGGAGATCTCATCAGTCAAATACCGAGAGCAGGATGAGTAACCTCTTATTTACACTCTCATCAGGACTCTGCCTAGGGAAGGAGGGAGGTGCTCAGGGAGGGGAATGAGCCACCTTTCCATCATTAGGTGCCTGTAGGCACGTGCCTACAGGGCCTTATGGTAAATCCGGCCTTTTAGAAGACAAATTCTCACTGGATACATTATAATATATAAATACAGCAGCTATGCAATTCATTTCAATAGCAGCTTTCAGAGTAGATAAACTGTGGGAACTTTTAATTTGTATACAGATGATAAAACGTGTGCCCAAAAGCAATTATGATAACTGTATTAGTAATAAAACGTAGGAAAACCATTAAAATGAAGCTAAAGTGAAAAAAAGAGTTATTAGATAATGAATTATACAGATAATACATAGAACATTACAAATAAGAGCCTGGCTAGGTTCACACTCCACAGTGGATAACGCACACGTTATAATGAGTGTGAACTGCAGTGGAGACTGGACATATACTTTAATACGAAGCCTGCATGCAGTATGTTAGAATAATGCGATCCATTACACTGCAGTACTGTGAACAGGCCTGTAAAATTGTATGGGCAGTTAGTTGACATGCAAAATTATTCAATACGCAACTGAGCACTGTGAACCAGCCCTGGGCATGCCCTAGTTTTTATTACATTTTTATTATATTCAATGCTTATTTGAAATAGAATGTCTAATAACTCGATGTCCTTGTAGCAGACTAGCAGTCCTTCTGTCCTAAATTCTCTAGATGATTTGCTGGTGTGTTTTTCTGCTGCACTGCAGTCCCAGCAATGTCTCCTGTCTATGGCAGCGTCCAGGTCAGGCGCAGCGTGGCAGTGAACACGCATAGGCAAACGCAGGGGGGGATTACAGCTACCCAGAATCCCCCCTCAGACCAGGGCTGGTGCAGTGTCTGGGGACAGGCACAAGTTAAGACACCAGAATATCTGCAGGCATCCTACAGCTCACAGCACTGCCCCCTTTCTTTCCCTGCTACAGTTGACTTTGGATGAAGCAGCAGCGTGTATACAGACTCGAGCATGGAACAGCACTGGGGAACTTTACAGATTCTGTCGTCAATCTCTATCAGATTGGACATTTAGGAAATAATTGTCAGATCCTGTCAGTCGGATGGGAAATTGCATTATGTTTACCCAGTATGATGCCCTACCATATTATTATACTACATTTGTGCGTGGCTGAGGGAGACCTTTCAGGAATCCCCCCCTTGAAAATCCTGGGTTTGCCCCTGGCATGCACCCAAATTACCTGCTCCTCCATATCCCTCTTACTTCTGGTGTGCTTTAAAGGTAATTTTGATTACAGACAAACTTAATGATATCCCCCAAACTGAGTACAGTATGGTAATTGTACTTAGCAGTATGTATTTTAAATCATGGCTGCAGTGTAAGAATGTGAGTCAAGCAAGGTGGAGTAGTAGGAGTGTAATTTGACATTTTTAAAGTCTACCAATGTTACTTTTATTCAATCCAGACTTTCAATAAAACAATAAAACTTGTTACTAGCATATCCTTTATGCAATAGTCATTCAGGAAGAAAATGATTGTGCTGTCTGAATAGTTACTGCAGGGAAACCGAACAATTCTCTATTTAGAAGCGATCAGGAAAGTACAGCACAACAGGCACAGAATGATTAGATGTGAACTACAGTATTTGTTCTACATTCTCACATGTGTGATGCAAAGGTAAGATGGTGGACTATCTTCAACGTGGCGATAGAATCGCTGGCCCAATTATATGTCTCTTATTCAAAATTTGCAGTAGTTATTTGGTGTGTAACACACCATCATCTATTCTTCCAGAAGAAAATAGGATGTGGTTGATTCCTAGATATTGGCTGTCACTCAGGAGCTCGGTAGCAATTGTACTTAGGATCAGCACACCATAATCGATATCACCAGTATCAGGGTGTAGTTTATTCCAAAAAATGCAGTCGAACCAGTTAGGCCCGGTTCACATTAGCGGTCGCCGTCCGGAATCGCCGTGCCGGAGCCGGACCGCATGCAGAACGGACGGAACGGACGCACGGCATAGCAATGAAAGCCTATGTGTCCGTTCACATGCGTCCGTTTCGTCCGGACCGGATCCGGAACGGATCCGGACTCCGGCATAAGACCCAACATGCGCTATTTTTTGGTCCGGCTCCTCCGGCAGCCGTATCCGGAGCGGAGCCGGACTGCACCATCCGGCCAATACAAACCAATGAGAACCGGAGAGTGCACAACACACTGGCTAAAAATCCGGATGTTCTACCCCACTTCCTATGCGTATTGTAGCGGCGATTTTGGATGGGGACACATGGGCAAGCATTTTGGAGTGGAGCAGCAGTGACTTTAAACGTGCTGGAGATGTTGGCAGTATGTCGGAGGTGGAGGTGAGTGCTAAACAGCGGAGGGCCTGATTCCACAGGTCCACCTTCTGCTGACCTCCCAGACCCCAACATTTTTATTCGGTTTCTACTATCTTTTGCCAAACGGATCCGGATCGCATCCTGATGAACACCTGATGCAACCTGACCGGATCCGGATCGGATCCGGATCAGAACCGTACGGTTCCGATCCGGATCCGGTCCAGGTCCGGTCAGGTCATCCGGTCCGTTTGGCAGGGAACCGCAAGTGTGTACCGGCCCTTAGACAATTGTTTTGGGGCCTTGCAGGTTCCCCTTTATCAAGGTATGCAGACACTATGTGTATTTATTCCAAACTTGAAGACAGCCATGAAAACCTTTAGAGGAGCTATTAAGCCAAATTTCTGAAGTCAACACTTGTTTTGATCAGTCAGGATGGTTTTTGTCAGTCAGTAGATTTTGTATCTTCTCAAGACCAGATACTGTGGTGAACAAGCCAAATTTTAAAACCAATTGTTTTAAGTAGTGTAAATTATGAGCATTACCAATGGGATAAAGTTTTCAAATTAAAAAACTGTGCTGTGTAGCTTTGCGTGCCATCAGTCATGTACATATTTAAAGTAAACCTGTGAGGTTGGGGAGGGGATTTAGATACATAACTCAGGAGTTAGAAGCCTCAAGGTCTTTCAGAGGTTTCCCGTCTTCCTCCACCAAGCTGCTCAGCCACAAGGACCACCCAACCGAGGCCGCACTCAGCGCCCTGCACCTGAGTAATAGCATGGAGCCGCTCTGGCTTCGGCGGAAAAAGCTGAGCTGGATAGGGTCCATGCTCCTGCACAGGCACAGATGGCTTGCTCGTGTGCAGTAGCTCAGACCAGATCAGATCAGGCTTGGCTTTTTCTGCTGAAACCTAAGTGGATCCACGCTACTGTGCATGCCCGAGCCATCAACCAAGGTAAACAAGCAGTTTTGCGACAGACAGGGCTGTATATGCAGTGTCAGTGGGCCACACAAAAAAAAAACCATCACAAGAACATTAGCTCTCATAAGAGCTGTTTTGGTGGTGCTTTTCAGCAACAAATATCAGCAAGCTAACAGACCTCCTAACTATCACTTTCCCTATCTCTTCAATGTCTCTCCCTTCTCTCACTGTACTGCAGCACACAGAGCGAGAACATGGCCAACGCTGCTGCCTTATATACGGGGGGGGGGGGCTCCAGGAGGGAGTGCAACCTGATTGGCTGCCATGTGTCTGCTGTAGAGGGTCAAAGTTTAGCCCAAATATGTAGTATAGGGGGCGGGTCGAACCACCATAAAGTTTGCGTTCTACCGTGAATGCGAATCTGCGTTGTTCGTGTGAATAAGTTCGCATGCGAACTGTTCGGGACATCTCTACACACGTACACATACTACATACTGTTTTCTATTTTTCTTGATGTTTCTCTTTATATATTGACACTGGTAGCACCTTGTACTTTTATATTTGTCCCTGATGAAGCCCATCTTTTAAAGTGTAACTGTCGGGCATAAAATCAAATATCAATTCTTTTTTTTTTAACTAGTAAACAAGTAATAAGGATGCTAACCAGGCAATCCAACAGTTAACATCACTATTACTTTTCTTGTTGATAAATGATCATTCACCAGTTTACCAGACTCTTATTTGGTACACACAAAATTTGGTACTCATAAAGGAAGTTGCAGGGCATGCTGGGTTGTCCTTTTTTGCTTCTCTACTTTCCCCTCAGACTTAACTAATGCAGCCTAATTGGCTGAAGCCTATTTCCCTCTTGTTTTCCCCTCCCACACCTCTGAATAAGTTCGCATGCGAACTGTTCGGGACATCTCTACACACATACACATACTACATACTGTTTTCTATTTTTCTTGATGTTTCCCTTTATGTATTGACACTGGTAGCACCTTGTACTTTTATATTTGTCCCTGATGAAGCCCATCTTTTAAAGTGTAACCGTCGGGCATAAAATCAAATATCAATTCTTTATTTTTTAACTAGTAAACAAGTAATAAGGATGCTAACCAGGCAATCCAACAGTTAACATCACTATTACTTTTCTTGTTGATAAATGATCATTCACCAGTTTACCAGACTCTTATTTGGTACACACAAAATTTGGTACTCATAAAGGAAGTTGCAGGGCATGCTGGGTTGTCCTTTTTTGCTTCTCTACTTTCCCCTCAGACTTAACTAATGCAGCCTAATTGGCTGAAGCCTATTTCCCTCTTGTTTTCCCCTCCCACACCTCTGTTCCTCTCTGATTGGGCAATATTTCTCATGCTGAGACAATGCACATTTTATAGTTAAGGGCGGGCAATGCATATAGAATCAGGCAGAGGCGAGTAAGGGAGGAAATGACATCAGGATTGGCTTCAAAATAGCCACAGTTAAAATGGGAAATGCTTAGAAGGATTTTCTCTTTTTTTACTGTAGAAAAATCACTAATATCAAAACGTGAACAGTGCAATACATATGTTATGTAAGTAGAGCAAGTATTTATCTACTTATATATGTGTGTTTTTTTTCTGAGATAGTATGGCTGACAGCTTCTCTTTAAAGGGGTGAAACATGTCGGGTTGCGGTGGGGTGATCTGTGCATAGTTCATAGTCTGGCTGTTCTCTGCTTCCTGTTTCCTATGATGTCACAGGAAGCAGAGTGAAGCCGGCTGCCAGTACGCATGGATGAATGGTAAGATGACAGTCCGCTCCACTGCGCACACTTTACTCTGCAAGCAGGGGAGACACAGGGGGGCACATTCGGAGGGACGGAGGTATGTGATGCCGGCGTGCTGCATTGGCGTGGCTGGTGTCTCAATCATTTTTAACTAGGATAGAAAGGACGAGGATTAGTGCGGTTTTAATTTAAAAATAATCATGTATATAAAATCTTTACGGCATGTGTGACTAGGGGTGTGTCGGGGGTGTGGTTAGGGGTGTGGCTTAAGTGTCCCGCTTTCTGATTTAAAAATGTTGGGAGGTATGCTTCTGCATCCCCTATTGCTACACCACGGAAACTACCATAAGGGCTTGTTCACACTTTGAGTGCTTTGAGCTTATGTTAAGTGCTTGTGATTTTAAAAAGCACTTTAACCTCCTTGGCGGTTAATTTTTTCTGCAAAAATTGCAGAAATCCAATTTTAAAAAAAAAAAAATTATTTATGTTTCATGTAAAGCTACCAGAGTGGTAGCTACATGAAACTCCACTAGAGGGCGCATGTGTCCCTCTAGTTCGATCGTCGCCGGAAACAATAGCAAACAGGGGAACGCGTATATAACGCGATCCCCTGTGTGGCTTCTCCTGTCGCCATGGCGACGATCGGAATGACGTCATGGACGTCAGCCGACGTCCTGACGTCAGACGTCTCCGATCCAGCCCATAGCGCTGCCCGGAACTCATTGGTCCGGGCAGCGCAGGGCTCTGGCGGGGGGGGGGGCCTTTTGTGCTGCTGCGTGCGGGCGATCACCGCAGAGCGGCGGCGATCAAGCTGTACGCACGGCTAGCAAAGTGCTAGCTGCGCGTACAGCACTTTACAGTATGAAAATCGCCCCACCAGGGGCTGAGATCTCCCCCTGCGCGGCATAGCCCGAGCTCAGGGAGGTTAAAAGGGCTGGTGCAGTGATTGTCAATGCGTGCGTCCTCTCATGAGCATTGAGCTTTCTTACCAATCGCACCATTTCCTGAGCGTTTGCTCTTCAATGCAAGGCATAGGAAAATCGCTACGTGCTTGAAAAATTGCTTGGAAAAGCGATTTTGTGAGCGATTTTCTTCACAAAGTACATTAGTGACATTCAGTTCCAGGTCACAGAGCTCACTTCCTTATTGTCTGCAGGAAGAAAAGCTCAAATCGCCAAACAAAAGTGCTTATAAAAATTTCAAATTGCTCACAAAGCAAACTGGAAATCGCTTCAAAAAAGAAGCCCTCACAAAAGCGATCAGCGCTTGCGATTTATTATGTATAAATGTATGATGTTATAAAAGTGGGTATCCTGGATAATTTACTGCATGTTACTATATAACACTATGGGGCCTCAATTATATCAGTACTATCTGTTTCAGCTTGGGAGTGCCACCTGCAGGATTTACATGGTAAATGCAGATTATTTCCATACAAAATTAATATTTACCTGAGTTATTTAAAAACATTTAAGAAGTGAATGTGATGTATTTTTAAAAACATGACAGATTCCCTTTTAGAGGTAATCAGTAAAATACACTGGGCAGCTTTATTTTTTGAGTTTCTCTTATATCCCATGTTAATTATGGATCCCATGTAGAGGTGCTGTGTGGTTGTAGCATGTTCTCCTGTTATTGTGGTGGAATACTGAGCTATTCTGATAGGAAGTCTTGGACGGTAGAGGAATGAGAGTAGAGGAAGTGTGATGTTGTGCAGGATTTCCTCTACCAGCACTGTGCAGAGCCGCTGCAGGAAGAGAAATGAAATAATGTAGTTAATCAAGGACTGAGATCCATGGAGCATGCTAAGGAGGCTGTAAGCCAAAGTGACAGAGCAACCAAATGAGGAATGACCACTAGCTGGCAAACAGATCAGAGTTCAGAGGTTCTACAAAGGGACAGACTAAAGCATAATTAAAGGGGAAAAAAGCCTACAGGTTTTCTTCATGTAGAACTATGCACAGCAGAATGGCCTTTTTATGTAATGGAACTATATTTCTACACGTCTGACAATCTGTTACCTATCTAGGGTTAACACTAAACAATCCCCTGTGATGATAAAGTCTCTCTTGAAGCTCACCTTGAAGTGGAATAAAACCCAGCATTTCTTCTTTGCTGTAAAAAAATTATTTGCAGCATATTATAAACAACCAGCATTTTTTTTACTAGACCAGCATTCAAAGGGTTACACACAGGGCTGGAAAGTTCAGTGCAGAGAAATGTGGACGCATTGGAAATGCAGATTATGTTATCTTGTGTTTACTTAAATGTATCCATTGAGGAATGTGACACATTCTCTGACTGTGGAGAAGCTCCTGGACACAGGCAGAGACTCATTTCTGAATTCAATACATAATGAATAAAACCAGTTATTAATAAAATGCAAAGTCAGCTCACAAAGAAAAAACTGTACTTTTGGGAACGTATAATTTCTAAATGAATAATAATACTTATGCACAAATGCAAATATGATAACCGTATGGCATATAAAAAGTAGGAAAACATGTTTTTATTGAATATTATGTCAGAGTTTTGTACCGCTTTAAAGAGGAACTCCAGTGTAAATAATGTAATAAAAAAAATGCTTCATTTTTACAATAATTATGTATAAATTATTTAGTCAGTGTTTTCCTATTGTAAAATCTTTCCTCTCCTTGATTTACCTTCTGACATTCACCACATGGTGACATTTTTACTGCTGGCAGGTGATGTCAGTGGAAGGAGATGCTGCTTGCATTTTTTTTTTCAGCTGGACCCAGCTGTAAACAGCTGTTATTTCTCATAATGCAATAAGGTTCACAGACAGGAAGCTGTCAGGGCCATGGTCCTGACATCACACTGTGGGAGGGGTTTCACCACAACATAAGCCATACAGAGCCCCCTGATGATCCAATTGTGAAAAGGAAAAGATGTCTCATGTAAAAGGGGGTATTCACTACTAATTGGAATCAAGTTCAATTCTTGGTCATGGTTTCTCTTTCAAGTGAACCTGGAAGTGAGAAGGATATGGATGCTGCTGTCATATTTATTTATTTTTAAACAATGCCAATTGCCTGGCAGTCCTGCTGATCTTTCTGGCATCAGTTGTGTCTGAATGACACATCAGAAACAAGCATGCAATAAGCTAGTCAGAAAAAACTGACCCGCTTACTTGTTCAGAGTCTATGGCTAAAACTAAAAGTATTAGAGGCAAAGGATCAACTTGCATTGTTTAACATTAAACAAATATGGCAACCTCCATGCCCCTCTCACTTCAGGTTCCCTTTAAAGGACGACTGAAGTGAGAGGGATATGGAGGCTGTCATATTTATTTCCTTTTAAACAATACCAGTTGCCTGGCCACCTTGCTGATCCTCTGCCTCTAATACTTTTAGCCATATACCCTGAACAGGGCTGCCACAGTGCCAGGCAACTGGTATTGTTTAAAAGGAAACGCTCCCTCAAAACTCACCTTTTCCAACAAGCATGTGCTCTAACTTAGGCCATTCCACCTTTGACCTCGTGTCTAGTTTTCCTCCTTACTAAATAATCTAATCACCCACTGCCTGTATGTATACTGCATACTTCCCCACCTCTTGTTTCCCCCCATTCCTTTAGATTGTAAGCTCACAAGGGCAGGGCTCTCTCACCCTTCTGTGTCTAGGAATTGGTTATTCTTGTCGTAGCTTGCACTCTCTTATACATTTTATTCATCATGTTACATCTGTCATTGTAATCACCAGCTCTGTATTTTGTACCAGTGCCCGTATTTGATGTATATTATTGTCTATATCATTACTATGTATATTATTGTCTATATCATTATGTACCCCTTGTTTATTTTCCTACTTTGTAAAGCGCTTTGTACAGCGCTTTATAAATCAATAATAATGATAATAAAAGGAAATAAATATGGCAACAAAATCAGCTCCAGATAAGGAGTGCACTAGAAAAGTGCTAATGCAGATAATACAAAAGTGCTAAATAGAAGTGAGACTTCCACAAAAGTGCATCAGTGAATAATAAGTGTAACCAGAGAATTGCATATGGATAAATACATGTAGAACAAAGTAGGCTATGTGCAATCCAACAGTAGAGAAATCACTGAAGTCATGGCTCTGATTAGTGAGAAGAAACCACAGCGTCCATAGAAAGTGCAATAGAAGATTACCCAGAGTGAGTTATACCAAATGGAAAGAATAAGAAACCAACAGTGGCCCATATGCAATTCTCTTTTTCACTAGGAGATCATTTTTCATCTTTAAATCTAAATAAATATCTAGCACTTTTCAACCAAAAAAGAACCAAAACATAGGTAAAAAAGTACTATCAAATTATTTTGAGAACTTTCTTGCTTGCTGGTGGCTTAGCAGGCATTTTATTGACAAGTTTAAAAATATCACCTAGGAGAGAACTCAGGAAAAAAGGGAATATGCATATGGCCCAGTGTGTGAAAAGGAGTCCTACCTAAGGAGGGATGGTTAGCCACATCTCCCTGCCCCCCACTAGCTAAGCTGATTTTGTTGTTTTTCCCACATTCATGTATTTAGAATGTTTTTGTATAACTGCATTAGCACTTTATGATGAGCAGAGGAGTATCTAGAGGGTTGCAGGCATGGCTCATGCCATGGGCGCCACAGCAACATGGGCACCATGCCTGCTCCTGTGCTGGGCCCCCATGCCAGCTCCTGTCTCGCACCGCTATGCCTGCCCTTGTGCTTTGCCGCCATGCCTGCCCCCAGGACCCCTCATCACTCAGATCTCAAATCCGATTAGTTCTGTTATGTGGAGAACATGGTTACTTAATTTTTGTATATAGGGCGCACTTGGCTTAGTGTTAGAATAGAGTACAGCGAGGGAATAAGAAGAGATATTTCCAAAACAGTAACTTTATCAATATGCCAAGCCAAAAAACATAGGCAACTTTAACACATACAGGCGATAAGGGTTGTTGTTTTTAAGGGGGAAGGGTCTCTGAACGGGGGGGGGGGGGGGGCAATTTCAGTGTTTGCCATAGGCTCTATATCACCCAGATACGCCCCTGATGAGGAGTCCTCCAGGTGTTTATATTGTGTATAGGCAACTTTAACACATACAGGCGATAAGGGTTGTTGTTTTTAAGGGGGAAGGGTCTCTGAACGGGGGGAGGGGGGGGCAATTTCAGTGTTTGCCATAGGCTCTATATCACCCAGATACGCCCCTGATGATGAGTCCTCCAGGTGTTTATATTGTGTATTATTTATGATGGTGTGATCTCCCAATTTAGGGTGGTTTGTATTTGAAGCTCCACCCCGCCATTGCATACTATTGTTTTTAGATGTTTTTAGTGTCATACAGAGTTATGTAATCAAGTTATTTTTACTCGGAGTGGTGCTGTGTTTTGAGCCTATTGCTGTTGTGTGGGATACAGTATTGGTTGTTTGGTCATTCTGCACATCCAAGTTTTGCATATGCAGATATACACCCTATATAAATATGCATAGGTATACTGGTGTGATATATTTTTAGGATGGTGCTTGCCTAATCTCTTTTGTTACAATGTCAGGGACAGCATACCTGCCAACTTTTTGAGATGAGAAAAGGGGACACTTAAGCCACACCCCTGCCACGCCCCCGCCACACCTTTAGACACGCGTGTCAAACACCCTAGCTATGCCACGGCTCTGATCCAAACTCTACTGCGCGACATATTGTTCTTCCGCCTTACCCCATGTGCTCCATTGAGTGCTGCTCTTTGTTCCTTGACCCCCCAACTTTTAGAGATGAGAAAGAGGGACAATTAAGCTATGCCCCTGACACACCCCTAGTCACACATATCATAATGATTTCATAAGAAAGATATGTTGTTTTATAATTCAAACCACAATGGTGCTTTCTAGCCTTGTTCATTTTTCTTCATAATTACATTTGAAAATAAGAAATATTTCTATTTAAAGGTTGGGAATAAAGTTTAGAGTCAATTAAAACATTTATTATCAGTAGAAAAATACACATATTGAATCTGATCTGTCCATTAACAAATGAAGAAGACAGAGAGACAGAAGGATTGGGTTCCCAAAGAGGGACTGTACCTCTAAAAGAGAGACAGTTGGGAGCTATGAGAGTAACAGAACATGTCACTAGCCTGCAGGCTGGAGATTTGTCTGTGCAGCATTAAGACCCGTCACCCGAACTGTCGCCAGAGAGATGAAATCCCAATCTCTGCCGTGGCAACAGTAATCACATGTACTGTATCCTAGCCTTAAGACCATACTGCAGCAAGCTAGAGCAACAACTTAACTATTTTACACAAATCACTGAAGATAATGAGCGAAATTGTTACAGTAGCTGACAAAAAATAACTGTGTGGCCTGGGCCTAGGCTATGTTATTTGACAAATAATGAAAAAGTTATATTTTTATCCTTTATAAAACAGACTCTTTTAACCCTGAGTACGCAGAACATGATGCCAATAGGCTTCAGCCACAAATCAAAATTGAGTGGTATGGTAATGTCCTTATACAATACCACTGCTTTCAATTACAAAATGCAATTCTCTTATAGAGTCTAATGTAATAATAATTTTAAGGGTAGTTTGTAATGTTTCCACACTTTTACAGAGTGCATTTGGTTTGGCAACAGGGCAATGACATGATATAATACATGTATATAGAAATCACAACTGGGCAACCAACTCTACGACCAGTAGAATAGATGAAAGTAAGTATGCTTTCTTTACAATGTGGGCTATATACATTGATCGAAGTCATACTGTACATCTCTGTATCCAGCAACCTGCATTCCAGTTTTGATCACTATTGTCAGTTGTGAACAGTGAATGCCAGAGAATAATATCTCAGAAGTTCCAGTGGAAATAATCCTTTCCGAAGATATGTAACACCTTCATAATCCCGCCACATGGTTGGTAACATGCGAAAGATCCTTGTGTTTTTTAAACTATAGTTTCAGTCCTTGCATTCTTTTATTGGAATTAACAAAACTTCATATACTCTATCAGTGAAGTTTAAAGCAGTAATTGAATATTGTTGAATATTCTATATTTCTGCATAAATACATCTAATATAGAAAAAGATGCATTAAAACGTCCCGTTTGCCCCTCTTAAAGGCAACAGGACATTTTAATGCGTTGCTTGCCACTGTGCTTGCACATGCACGCACCCGCCTCTTGCACCCACCAGGACTGACACATCTTTGATTGGTGAAAGGGAACATGTGTTCTCTGAGACAATCAAAGTGCCTGTGTCATGATTGCTTCTGCAGCATGTACTGCTGACTGCAGAGGTACTGCAGCCAAGCAGTTCTGATTCCTTTACATGCATTTGCTAGCATAGTTCTGCATGCATTGCTTGTGATAGTCTGTCAGCTAGGGAATGGTAATCAAGCCAGCTCAGCTTGTGACTGATTACCATTCACCTGTGTGGAGATTTACATCTCTGCTCTCATTGGATGACTTCAGTATAAATGTTTGCTTCCTGCAAGCGTGTTCCGCCCATCATAGTTTCAGCTTCAGCTCGGTCTAGCTGTAATGCTGGGAATACACGGTTCGTTTTTGCCTTCGTTTAAACCTTCGATTCGTTCGGTAAACGAATCGAGTGTTGAAAACGTATGTGAAAATAGTCATAATCTCATTATAGTTTCGATTAATAGACCCCAAAAACGAACGACTAGTGATCGAACATGTTTGATATTATCTCTCTTTATCCATCTAATCGAGCCATTGGTAGGCTTGATGGCTGTTCAGATCGATTATATATTCGTTTATGCTAGTCCGTCCCTGTAAAAAGGGATTTTCGTTTCGTTTCTTTGCAGCCTTCGATCATTGGAAAAACGAAACCATCAGAATCGAAAAAAAAAACGAAACCGTGGGTGGTGATATTAACCGTATGACCGATTATTTCGGGATCGAAAAGGACAAAAGGCACAATCGAAACGAAGGTTTAAACGAAGGCAAAAACGAACCGTGTATTCCCAGCATTACTGGGTCCTTTGATGCTGTGAAACATATTCCTTGTCTTGTTACGTTCTAGTTCAATTATCCTGTGGAGTTACGTTATATATTTCCCACAGGGACATATACACGTACTCCTTCTAGTATAGAGATTTTGTATTACCTAGCCTTGTTCGCTGTATTGCTCCTGATTCTAGTCAGTGTTCCTTGCTTATGTTGTATATCGGTTCATCGCCAATATATACATATTCTAGTCAGCGTTTATTTTCATTGTATTCATGCTATGGTGATATATCAGTGCCGCTGATATACACGTACTCGAACTGTTGGTATTCAGTGTCTAGCTAGTCAGTTTTTAGCATGTTTCGGTAGGTTGCGCTTAGCGTGATCACCCGTGCTTAGCTAGCCTAGTCCTGTCCTTGTGAAGTAATCATTGCTGCGGTTGCTATTGGCTACCTCACTCCAGTCTGTCCTGTATCTGTCTTTATGTTTGTTATTGCAGGAGCAGTGCAACATCGCACTGTGCTGCCATTGCAAATTATTGGAAGCCCAGAGCTGCAGTCGCTCTGGGCAGCCTGTGTAGCCTCTTCAATTATCCAGCTCTTAGCTTTATTGTGCTGGGTGGTCAGACAGTATGCCCCCCCAGCATTACATCCTGTAAGGGAAGGATCATGGCTTCAACGAGAAGCCAATGATCTTTCCTGTAACAAAGTGCACAAACACTGCCTGTGTGCTCTGAATTCTGTTCAAAGCATACATAATTAAGAATGTGGGGACCTCTAGTGGTAAAAAAAATAAACAAAAATACCAAATTTACACTACATAAATTAATAAAAATGCATTCATACCTTCTTCGCCCCACCCTTATGGTTACCATAATAAAACACTTGGAAAAAAGTGACAGCATTTAAAAAGAATACATGAATGGTTACCTTATGGACTCTTTTTATACTTATGTCATGAGGATATATTACTGTTATTTTGGCAAATAAGGGCTTGAAATTATTGATCAACTACAGTGGGAAAATGGAAAAAGAATCGCCATACATTGTACTGTATGTTGTGATAGCCAGGAAAAATAGGCAAGTAAAATGTGTGGGTTTTACCTATAGTAGCATGGTTTATTTTAAAATGATAGGGGGTGGAATTTGAGAAATTGTGTATTTTCTCCCCTTGTTTTCCCTTTAAAATGCATAGAAAATAAAGTAATTACTGAAAACAAATATCACCAACCCAAAAACTAAGGTTATATATATATATATATATATATATATATATATATATATATATATAATTTAGTTGTGATAAGTAGTGATAAAGTTATTGGCAAATGAAAGGGAGGAGCTCTGCTCTGGTCCATAAGAGGAAAAACCCCATAGTAGTGAAGTGGTTAAACAAATGGAATACGTGCTTGCTCACAAATCAGTCTGTTTTACCAAAAAGTACCAAATTGTACTACACAATATTAAATAAACGGGCTGTGTGTATGTGCGTATAGAATGATTGCATGTTGTATTTTGCCTGTAACACACAAACACACGCATCCTCTTTCCTTTTGATGTCTCTGTGAATGTATAATTCAACATCCAGCAGTTCATTTTATGTTTACACAGATAAATTACTTAACATGAACACAGTATGAGCTGCAACATCCGTAGGTTGCAAGCTTAGTAACTGCTTGTTAACTGCAGTGGGGGTGCATTTTCTTGTTCTGGTACGTGTGGAGACGGTGGAGGGTGCAAGGCTGCTTACAGCTGCTTCCACTTGCTGCCTGCTGAGACCACATAAGGCTCCACAGCCTCTCCAACATCATCAGCTAACTAATTCACAGCAGATGTCAGCTGTGCAGGGTTAACATTCACAACCCTTGTTTGATTGCTAATGAGCACAAGATCATTTATCTGTTCCCTGTTTCGCCGTGCGGATTGAAGCTGTCCTTTTTACACGTTCCCTTAGCGTTAACTGTGTAAGGAGCAACACGTTTAATTGTAACTGGTGGCTCTCCTGCTGAGAGCCAATATTTTACCTGTCTGGTTTGGATGCAAATTTGGTTACAAGGAATGAACCCTCCACCCCCCCCCCCCCCCCCCCCCCCCCCGGAACACCAGCGATTTGATTAGAGTAAGAGGCGTATAGCAGCAGTTTTGCTCTGGGAGGATGCAAAGAGCATGCATTTTAAAATGTTATTTTTAAACAGAACACCACCAGATTAGAAATCTCTTCCCCCCCCCACCCACCCACAAAAAAAAATATGTGTTAAGAAAAAAATTAATTCAAAGTATGATCTCTGAAAGGAAACCTGAAATGAGAAAATCATGGGCAATGTCATGGTTAAAGAAGAACTTTAGTGAAAATAACATAATGAATACAATTGCTAATTGTTTATAATATTAATATATAGATTATTTAGTCAGTGTTTGCCCATTGTAAGATCTTTCCTATCCCTGATTTACATTCTGAAATGTATCACTGGAAATCCGTACGGTACGGAATGTTCGATACTGAGAGTTCTATGCACAGAGGGAGTTATTTCTTGCTTTGCAGTTGGAAAAAGCCATCATTTCCCACAATGCAATGAGGTTCACAGACAGAAAACTGTAAGGAACTTGGTCATGACATCACACTGTGGGAGGGTTGTCACCACAATATCAGCCATACACACTGCCCTGGTGATCTCTACAAGAAAAGGTAAAGATTTGTCATGGGAAAGGGGGTATTGGCTACTGATTGGGATGAAGTTCATTCCTTACTTAAAGTTCCTCTTTAACTCTTCCCTTTAATAAAACTGCTATTTGTTTAGATGCTGTGCTGATTTGTGTTGACGTCACAAATCCAATCAGAGAGAAAATAGGAAAGGATATTTGATACACATAACAACATATTAAAAGTCATAAAACTTCTCTGCCATTCACTACATATTTCCATCATTAAAGAACAAATATCAAATAAACTGTTTTTCTGTAATCCCCACATACCTATAGAGCTTTTAGCCAGCAACACTAGAAAGCTTTTCAGAGGTATTGCAGCACAGCCTGTGTGGAAAAAAGTGTGTTCTTTACCAGCCTGTGTGTTCTTTACCAGCCTGTGTGTTCTTTACCAGCTGTTTGTAACAATTGTGTGATGGCATCGGGGGAGGCAGAGCTGAACTGTAACCTGGTTGTAAACTGTTTACTTAAGACTGTGTGGCAGAGAGAGAGACACAGGAGAACACAGACCAAGCTGCAGCTGATGATTATTTACACACATTTGAAGCTATATTTCTGCCTTATATCATTCTGAACAGATCCCAGTCACAGTATTACTGTAACAATTGGGGAATTATTTCCGTAGTCAGCGCACCAGATGTGCGCTGACACTGTGTAAATCCTCCACAAGCGTATAAAAATGACAGAACCCAGCTTGGGTGCAATGCACCTGTAGAGAGAAAGTGAGCACAGAGACAGAATGTGTGTGTCCACCAATCTAGTCGCCACCCGGCGACGGTGAACACACAACAGCGGAAACTAAGTGGGAACGCAATCGCAAGAGTGGCCATTGCCAATAGTGACACAAGACCGAGTAAGACAGAGCACGAGTGTAGCAAGAAAGACACCGCAAATAACGATGATCAGAACGCCAAGGAAAATAACAAACGCACTCGCTAAGCGCGTCGCCGTGCAAAAAGCGCAACAGCGACAAAACACGCCAACCCTAACTATCAAATGAACCTAGAACCACAAACAAACAAACAACAGAAACGCTTGCTAATCGGCTGCCTTACCTCAGGCAACAGCAAGCGTTTGCTCCAGACAAACAGACAACAGGAGCAAGTCAGATTGGATCCACTGCTCCTCCGCAAGAGCAAGTGCGATCCAGCAGACAAAACAATTCGCTACCGCCAACCGCTGGCGACAGCGCAATCGCAAGAACAAGACACGACAGAATAGGCAGTACAAATATACACAATCCTGACTGCACTAAACAGGAATGCAAGGAGCACTCCCAAAGGGTATCTACTCTACGCTAGCAATAGTAACCAACAATGAGCAGAGGGCTGAGACTCCAGGCAAGTTAGCAGGAACAAACCATCATGACCAGCAGGGAATTCTGGGAAGGAATGGCATTTATACTGCAAGCCATCAAAGGAAGCAGCTAAGCAATTTGCATGACAAGTAGATGCAAATTCCTCACCAGCAGAGCAACTCTGCAACTTGCAGAGTGAATACAGGTCTCTTTTCCAGAGACCTGCAACACTCAGACCTAAATAATGGTCAAAAAGCTGTCTGCCTGTGCAGACAGCTGAGCAGATCATTACAATTACAGCCAGTGAAGATTGTTTCTGTATGCTGGATGTGCTGGGCACAATCCTCCATAGTAATGCACACAGTGAAACCTGTTCTATGTAAATGTTATTTTCTTCACATAAGACATTAAAAGATGAAAAAAAAAGTCTTAGTATTGTTATTTGCTAGTAATTACTGGAAATATGTGTGGCATTTAGAATTTTAGTTAACTTTGATAGTCCTTTAGCCACCTTGACATTTCTGCATCCAGGGAGATAGCTAGAAATTACCCCCTCCCCCTATCAAGTTACATGCATTAAGTAGTCTTTAGGCCCCCAGATATCAGTATTGGCAGGGCCGGATTTACCATAAGGCACTGTAGGCATGTGTCTACAGGTGCCTGATGATGGCAAGGCTCATTCCCCTCCCCAAGTGCCTCCCACCTGCCTTATCTATGCAGAGTCCCGAGCGGAGTGTAAATGAGAGGCTACTCACAAGGGTCTCTGCATTCCACTGACCAGATATCCCTTCAGTCAGGGGACTCTCTAGCTACCTAATACTTCGGGCAGCTCTAGCTACTTAATACTGAGGATAGCTCTGGCTAACTAATATTAAGGAGGTCCTGTAGCCACCTAAGATAGGCAAAGGAACTAAGATGGGCCAGCCAGCACACTTGTGGTGTGGTTCGGTTTGGGTTTGTAGGTTTCATGAAGGGCAAAATCTAGGGTGGCAGGACATCTGTGCCTACAGGCTCCTGTAACATAAATCCAGGCCTGTGTATTAGCTTTTGTTATACCCTCTAGATATCAGTATTAAGTAGTCTAGAAGCAATTCTATTGCGAAACGCATGAAAAGTACGGTGTGTGCCGGACAGGCAGGCTCTTCATCTTCCTGGCCTGGGTAAGGTGCTTTATTCACTTTTCATACCTTTATTTACTTTTCATTCCTCCAACGGATCTTCCAACCCTTGTTATGCCTTCATCACATCAAGTCTGAACTACTGCTATGTACTCTATACTGGCCTTCCAAAGACATGCACCACCTGCAATTAGCCCAGAACGCCGCCGCAAGATTGTTAACTAGCCAACACTGCCATTGCCACATAACACCAACCCTTTGCTCACTCCCAGTGGCATAGCTAAGGAGCTGTGGGCCCTGATGCAAGTTTTACAATGGGGGCCCCCAAGCACTCTATACATAACAATTGATATGGCGCACCAAAACCTGACAAGGGCAACTACAGTATCAGAGGTGCAAGAATGGGAATGGGGAGCAGTTTGTTAAGGATTACCACTATTCAAAGTATCTATAGAAGTGATTAATATGAACACAGGACCAATAGCTAATATTGTAGTTGAGGGAGGGCACTTCGGGGCCCCTCTGTTCCAAGGGCCCCAATGCGGTCGCAACCTCTGCGACCCCTATTGCTACTTCCCTGCTCACTCCACTGGCTAGCGATAAAATGGAGAATTCTGTTTAACATTGGCTTATTAGCAAAAGGGCTCCGCACCATCACACTATAAAAATAGCTCTTTATTTAATCTTCATGAAAAGCATAAAAGGACATGAAGGATGCCGGGTCTCAACACATAGCGATGCACAGCATTTCGGACTAACCGTCCTTCTTCAAGCTCGTCAGACCACTGCACAAAATGCAACATCCCACTCCTTATATATCTAAGGAGTGGACCTGATGGAGAACTGCACAAGTGTAACATGACAGCCAGCCAATCTACATCAAAAATTAATTTTTAATTAATGATACCAAATTATATTCACAGTGGCGGTTGGGTTACTGTGAAATTACCTATTTAGATGGTATATTTGGTTCTTTTGAATTTTTGATGTAGATTGGCTGGCTGTCGTGATGGTGTGGAGCCCTTTCGCTATTGGACTTAAGTTTCCCCATGCACTCCAGGGGATGGTTCCAGCACATCATTGAAGATTACCATTGGTGCTTGACCCTTTGACAATCGATTAACATTAGATTATTGACATTCAAATCCTTGCTCAATCTGGGCCCTGGATACCTGATGGACATGTTGCAACTGCATCACACTCCCCACAATCTTAGATCAAAAGGATGGAATACCTTGGTCGCCCCCAGAGTCCATCTCAAAACCTTTGGAGACAGAGCCTTCTGTCATGCTGCCCCTACACTTCGGAACTCCCTGACACACCCAATCAGGACATCTCCATCCCTGGAAGCATTTAAGTCCAAACTGAAGACCCACCTCTTTAGTCTGGCATTTATTACCACCTGACTATTTCCTCTGTAACACAGCCCAGCCTGCAACCTTGTCTTGATCTGAGACATAATTATTTGAGTCCTATGGGAGAAAAGCGCTTTACAAATATTATTGTATTGTGTTGTTTTGTATTGTACACCTATTTTGCTGATAATTCTGTGTATTGTGCGCTGTAGCTGAATACCCAATTTATGGACTACATTACACAGTTACTATGCACCATTTTTGTACCCGGTATTTCACCATGTATTATACTTTGTATTGAATTGAACTGCCCTTGTTTTCCATTTTGCTGGCTTGTTTTTTTTTATGTTTTTAAAGAGACACACATCCCTAATAAATTGGATTTTTTTGGGATGCATTTACTGTCTATATATGTGTATGTATAGACATTTTTTGATCCTGCCATGGCTATTTTTCATATTGAAGTAGCATTAAAGGGACTCCGAGCAGTGCAGAAACTATGGAAAGAGGCATATCATTTTAAAGCTCTCTTTCTCCTCTTTCCAATGATATATAAACCGCCACCCTACGCCTTTTAGTTTTCGCTATTTTCGCGATTGAAAATGCCGTGGCCGCGATTTCGATCACTAAAATAGAGTAAACTAAAAGGCATAGGGCAACGATTTAGGTGTCGCCAGAAAGAGGAGAAAGAGAGCTTTAAAATGATATCCATCTTTCCATAGTTACATTGTATTACACAGGGCGACTTTTTCCTAAAGTCAGCAGCTCCATTCAGCAGAAAAAGTCGTCCTGTGTAATACAATGTAACTATGGAAAGATGGATATCATTTTAAAGCTCTCTTTCTCCTCTTTCTGACGACCCCTAAATCGTCACCCTACGCCTTTTAGTTTTCTCCATTTTCGCGATCGAAAACGCGGCCGCGGCAATTTCAATCGCAGAAATAGCGAAAACTAAAAGGCGTAGAGCGGCAGTTTATATATCATTGGATTGAAGAGAAAGAGAGCTTTAAAATTATATGCATCTTTCCATAGTTTCTGCACTGCTCGGAGTCCCTTTAACTCATATCCATGGAAGTCTACTGACTATTTTAATTTTTTTTTTTTTTTGCTCTGTTTAGCTCTATTTTGTTGTTGTTAGATTATTTTCCTCTTCCATAGAAGAAAACAAACACAAGCACATAGGAGGTGTTTTTATTCTCTGTGTGAATGTGAAGCTATTAAAAAGGCAAAAACTTATTGTAAAAGAACAATATCACCTTCTTTTAAGCAGAAACCAGAAGTTGCACACTTGCATTGGCTTCTTCTTCCAGGTTACTGGAGAGCTTTAATCATTTCTAAAGAGGTTTTCAAATTTGTTGCAATCAAAACTGTAGTTTTGCTGAAAACCTGATTCCCCCTAAAGCAGTGATTCAACTGTACTTATTTTTTTTTTCTATTCTTAGTGTATATTTTACTGCCATACGTTGATAGCTAGGCTCTTATTATTCTGGCTATATATGGGAAAATATGTCTATAACTATGAAGAAACAGAGTGGTCAGAACCCCCCCCCCCCCCCCTACCACTGACCTGTACATTAGACGCTACAAAGCAAAAATAAGATTAAGAATCACAAAACATGAAATAGGATACAGCTGATGGCTCTACATCCTGTTTTATTACAGTACACAGTATTTTAACCTACTGCCAAATAATAATTTCTGATACAAAGTGTTTGACTTGCATTTCTATTGGCTAGCCAAGTAACCAGGTAACAAAAGTTATTTTTAAAAAAAAAACTCTATTTTCATATTTCATTCAATCCCTCCCCTCCCCTAAACATAAAGATCTTTTCTTGAGCTTCCCAGGCAGAAAAGAAAAAAAAAAGCAGTTGCATAAATTGCAATGCTGAGGAGAGACCTCATACATAATGCATGTTAACTCATCCCTAGTTACCTGCTAAACCATTTGTGAATTTCTACACTCCCTTAAAAAATATCTGCAGTTTATGAATAAATTCTTGTTTAGCTATAGCTGGTATAGTTCAAGGCTGAGGGATTTAGCCGACGTGTACACAGCAATCACTCCTGAAATATGAATTGCTGTTATTTGCATAGCTTACGCATCTATAGATATAGTCCTGCTTAGGCTACATTTCCTTGTATGGGGCAGCCTTATGATGCACAGTTAAGATCAGTTTATTTCACGCGGTTATGTCACGTAGAGGCGTTCTCGTCATTAGGTGATGTAGGTTTTTTTTGTGTAGAAGCAGCTTGAGAAATGATTCTGACCTCATAGTAAGCAGTAATGCTTAATCCAGACTTCCAAGGCAGTAATCAGCTGCAGGTCAGGCCGCATGAATTAAGTGTTGTATGACGCAGCGTGTATGTCACTGAATCCACTATGGAAATACCTGCCAGATAGCTTGTCATGAAAGCATTAGTAACACAAAAAAGTGTAATATTTAAAATACACGTACAGTATATTAAAAAAAAGTATATATTATAAAAAGTACATAGTAAGATGTACTATAACTTACCGTATTTTTCAGAATATGGTAGAAAAATTGGGGAGAAACAGTCCCTGCGTCTTATATTCCAAAGACAGGGAGTCCCCGACTTATGATCGCCCGCCAATTCAAACCGCCGACCCCCCACAACGTCAAGACTCCCTGCCTTCTCCCCTGTGTGGTTCTCCGGGCCATCCGCATGTCTCCTCCGTTCCCTGTGAGTAAAATCTATTAGCGGCAGCATGACACAATCAGCAGAAGCCGTCACTAGGGGGAGCAGTGCCTGGCGATGAGAGGTCTGCGTCTGCCGCTGGAATTGCTGGTGAGGTGAGCCATGCTGCCGCCAATTGAGTTTACACACGGGGAGTGGAGGAGAAGGGTTGGGGGCAGAGGACCACACAGGGGAACAGGAGGGAACAGGGCCATGCAGAGGGTCCTTAAGTGGGGGGTGCTCAAATTTAAAAAAGGGGCCTCGCCCTGCCCCACCCCTGCATGATCCCCTGTCCTTGTTTCTGGCTAGGGGGTATTGGTTGTCATGTGGGTGCTGAATGCAGATGCTGGGTGCCATGTGGGTTCTGGATGTGAGTACAGAGTTTCATGTGGGTTCTGGCTATGGATGGGTATCGAGTGTCATGCGGGTGTTGATTGCAAGTACTTAGTGCCATGTGAGATCTGGATGCATGTACTGGATGTCATGTGGGTGTTGGGTGCAGGTACTGGGTGTGACATGGGTGCGATTACTTGGTGCCATGCTTGTGCTGGCTATGGGTGGGCTTTGAGCGTCACATGGGTTTTGAATGCAGATACTTTGGGTGCTGGTACTGGTTAAGTAGGTGCTTGGTGCAGATAGTGCGGGCCATGTGGAGGTGTGAGTACTGGGTGCAGGTAGTTGGTGTCATGTGAGTGTGAGTTCTTGGTGCCAGTTATGGGGGGAGGGAGGGATGGGAGAGAGTTGGGAGAAGTAGAGGTCAGTGTGGGTGCTGTAGGAAGGGGAAGTCATTGGGGGTGCTGGGGGAGGGAGAGGTCAGTTTAGGTGCTGGAGGAGGTCACTATGGGTGCTGCTGGAGACAGGAGGGGTGCTGCTGGGGGAGGAAAAAGTTAATGTAGGTGCTGGGGAGGGAGGGGTCAGTGTGGTTGCTGGGGGGGAGGGGGGGAGAGGTCACTGCTGTTAGAGAGACACTATCTTACCTGCTCCCACTCAGCTGTGAGGATGGTTACACTAGGATTCCTGTATGGCATCTCTTTACTCCTAAGTGTCCCAGATGGGAAGGAGCTTCCTGCAGGTGTGGGCGGGGCTTTCTGCAGGACGGGTGCTGAGCTTATCGCAGCCGGAGGCTAGGCTTAATGTTTACAGCCAAAAGGGCCTTTTAATAGGAATTTAAATAGGGGGGATGCTTGGCCACCCAGAGACCCCCCCCCCCCCCCTCCCTCTATGCATGTGCCTGGGAGGAAACACAGGGGGACAGTAGGAGACACAGGGGGATACACAGGGGAACAGGAGGGGACACGGGGACAGGAGGGGACACAAGGGGACCAGAGGACCGCACAGGGGAATAGAAGGGGACACACAGCGGCAAAGGAGAACACAGTTGGACACACAATTATTTTAAGCAGAAGTTGAAACATTATCTTCTTTGAAAATAATTTTGCCCATATGCAATTAACTTTTTTTGCGTTTTCTCCTAGGAGATAATTTTCCATCTTCTATTTTTAGAATAACTTTACAGCACTTTGCAATTGAAAAAGTACCAACAATTAAGTGGAAACGTACAATTAAAACTGTTTTAACAATTTTCTTTCTTGCTGGTTAAAAGGCTTTTTGTTAACAAGTTTGAAAATATCACTTAGAGAGAACTCAGGAGAAAAAATGAATTGCATATGGGCCCAGATATCTTACCACCAAATACATTGGCCCATATGCAATTCACTGTTTCATCTTCTATTTAAAATAACTTTTCAGCATTTTGCAAATGAAAAGGTAACAAAAAGTAGGTGAAAAAGTACTATCGAAACTATTTTAAAGAGAAACTCCGACCAATAATTGAAATGTATCCCAATCAGTAGCTGATACCTCCTTTTACATGAGAAATCTATTCCTTTTCACAAACAGACCATCGGGGGGCGCTGTATGGCTGATATTGTGGTGAAACCCCTCCCACAAGAAATTCTGAGTACGTACTCTTGGCAGTTTCCTGTCTGTGAACCTTGCTGCATTGTGGGAAATAGCTGTTTACAGCTGTTTCCAACTGCCAAAAAAGCACGCAGCAGCTACATCACCTGCCAACAGTAAAAATGTCACCATGTAATAAATGTCAGAATGTAAATCAGGGATTTAAAAGATTTTACAATGGGCAAACACTGACTAAATCATTTATACATAATTATTGTAAAAATGAAGCACTTTTTTTTATTACATTATTTTCACTGGAGTTCCTCTTTAAGTATTTTCTTATTTTCTGGTGGTTTTTAAAAGGCATTTTACTGACAAGTTTGAATTGTGGGTGTACAAAATAATGTCTGGAGTCTTGTACTTTTTGGAGGATATAAGAAGTTGCACAGACAGGAAAACAGATGAATAATATTTTTATTCTCCACTTTTTAAATGACCACTACTTTTATAAAACCAAATTTATCACACACATTTTAAGGTTGCTTGCGTTATCTTTGTCAAATATTAAAACGTGTTTGGTGATCTGAAACATTAAGTCTAACAAACATGAAAAGAAAGGTTAGAAATTAGGAAAGGGACACATATTTATTAATTGCACTGTATTTTGAATACATAATGACACTTTTCTGGTGGTTACATTTCTTTATAAATAAGCCCTCTGATTTACAGAATAAAAATAACTTATGCAAATCAGCCAAACACCTTTAAATGTTGACATGAACTATTAAGAGCAACACCAACATACAAATGTTTACTTCGTATAGTTTATTCCTTTTGTCACTTATGCTAGTTTTCAGCATGCATTGGATAAGGTTGTTTCTTGTCAAAGACACGGAAATAATGCTGTTTATATTCTGGCATGGCACTTACTTTGCACAACATTTAGCCACAGTTTTTTTTTATCTCAAACTGTTCAGATTTTTAAGATTTCTTTAATTACGTAAATGGCAAAGTCATCAAGACTGTCTGCAGAGCAGAGAAGTAGAAATACAGCATTGATACTGGCTGAATATTTCAAAGAATTGCAGCTGAGCAGAAATCTCTAGATTTGCCTCACTTTGATAACTACAAATTTAAAAAAGAAAATTATTTGCTTTTGTGCCAATACTTTTCCACTCTATAATATATGAGTTTAAAATCAGCTGAGGTTAAAATGGGTGCAGCATCTTCATACAAAATATTTAATTTGAAGATGCTAACGGATTAAAGTGCTAATTAACTAGTCATTGCTTTAGAGTCTGTACTTATTGATGCAGCTCAGCCTCCAACATCTCTAGGACAATATTTCGACTTGTAAAGACCCAGGCTGTACATAAACAATATGTTTGTTTGTTTGTTATTTAAATACATTCGATATAAACCCCTTACAACTGTTATAAGCTGTTGTACACAGGTTTGTTATGTGCGTATTTTTTAACCATCTTAGCGGTATGGACGAGCTCAGCTCGTCCATCACCGCCGGAGGCTGCCGCTCAGGCCCTGCTGGGCCGATTTTGATAAAATAAAAAGCAGCACACGCAGCCGGCACTTTGCCAGCCGCGCGTGCAGCGGCGAAAGAGGTTCCCCCCAGCCGCCCAAGCCCTGCGCAGCCGGAACAAATAGTTTTGGCCAGCGCTAAGGGCTGGATCGGAGGCGGCTGACAACAGGACGTCGGGTGACGTCCATGACGTCACTCCGCTCGTCGCCATGGCGACGAGGAAAGCCAAACAAGGAAGACTGCTCATTGCAGCCTTCCTTGTTACCTCTGATCGCCGGAGGCGATCAGAAGAACGCATCCGGAGCGCCCTCTAGTGGGCTTTCATGCAGCCAACTTTCAGTTGGCTGCATGAAATAGTTTTTTTTTTATTAAAAAAAAACCCTCCCGCAGCCGCCCTGGCGATCTTAATAGAACACCAGGGTGGTTAATGCTCAATGCTCTCTTCCACTGCGCTGCTTCCCTCCAGGGTGCTAGGGTGGACGGCGTCCACTCTCTAATAAAAGTAAGTGGACGTCGTTCCCCTGCGTTCATGCAGGACTCGACCCCTGATGCATTACTCATACTGTGCTGTGTGATCTGGTTTTCTTGTATTCCTGTATTGTCATATTGCTGTATGTGACCCCTAAATATTGTCTGTAACCTGAATTAATGTTGGCGCTTTATAAATACAATAAATAATAATAATGTAGATTCTTCCCTTACATACGATTGTGTGTGTGCAGGTTCGGGGAAGGGGCTTTGCCTGGGGCACCAAAATGTGCAGAAAGCATCAGTTGCCTCTCACAGCACACAGCAGTCCTCTCCTCCCATCTATCTCACTCTTCCTCTTTTCCTAACCTAACAACACTGTGGAGATGCCAGTCTGGTGCCTATATGACATCAGAGGAGTGCCACTCTAGCATAGGGAAAAGGCTGTTTGGATGTGAGGAGTGGCAGGGTGAGGCAGACAGGAGGAGAGGAGAGCTGCATGCAATTGAGAGGTAAATTGTTTCCAGTGCTTCTCTGCATTGTGGCTACCAGGGGAGCAATGGAAGTATAATGGTCCTTCTCTAACCCTGGGCTCTTCCCAGCAAGAGAAAAGGCCTGCTTCACTGAAAGGTACACCAGTCCTATATATATGGATATATCAGACCATCCTCAAGCTGAATCCACACCTATATATAGAATGGGGTATAGTACTTGTATTAGTAAGGACTCATTTCGTTATATGCACGCTTTTAGCCGCACTTATGGAAACGCGATCGCAGTGGCATTAGAGAGTACATAGACTGCACTGTCTGCTGTTTCTATACATGCGCTGTGATTCACCACTGAATCGCAGGGCATGGTTGCACATACTTTGGGGCGATTGCGCTTGTGATCCTATTCAGTATAATCAATAAGATCGCAAGCGCCGCCCCCGGGGGAATCAGGTGCAACACAGAGCCGCGCTGACACACAGCTCCTGTGCTGCATAATCGAAATAATAGCCCTTAGGCCTATTTTTAACATTGAGTCTCAATGATCAGCCGATCACCAACGGTGCTGGATAACCGAGACTTGACTGCATATATATTCTTTTTCCTTTGACAGCACTGATGTCAGCAGGGGCGTAACTAGAATGCACTGACCCGCTTCCCTGCGAAACTTTGGATTGGGTCCCCTCTCCCCACTTTCTGCACAGGGAAACTGAGAACCAGTGTTATTCACTTGGCTAGTGCCCACTTGAATGTGTTTTCCCCATGCAGATAAAAACAGACAGCAGTGAAGCACTGAGAGCTTTTTCTCTATCAATTAAATTTCCTTCTGTGATAAAACTTGCATATTTTCACACATACAGATACACATGGCCTGCAGAAAACGCATACAGAAAAAGCGATCCCAGCCTCGGCTGATTACACTCACTCTATCCATCTCTGATGGAACAGAACTGGCTCTGCAGACTTCTCCAGCATCACTACGGTAAACAGCATTTGGGGAGAGGTAGAGAGGTTGGGGGCTGGGCATTGTACACAAGACACTGCTGCACACTGAATAGGGACTGTCTACAAATCTTTGTCTACAAAACTTTGTATGATTCCTTAACAGTGGCTGTGCAGATGCAGTCCTTAGAACAATTGTGCAGAGAGCAGAAAGGTTTTTCTCTCCGTGCCCTCAGTTGTCAGTCTCTTCGGACAGGGAAAAGAAACTTCTCCCTCACGGGCCCCCTGCAGCTTCTTGGCTCCCCTGAGCTGCATCCCATGCAGGGTCTATTGTTACGCCCCTGGATGTCAGTGTCAGCAGAATAGACATAGATGGATGTTGACTGAACTGCGGACAAAGACATTTTTATAACTGGTATATCATGTAAAGGGCACATATTTTCCCTGAACTGTACAGGGTTATGTTTTCTCTTTAGATGGAAGCACTGTCATGTTTAGTAGAGTTTTTGCGTGAAGCAAAGCACAGAACACAACTGCAGCAGATATAAATACAAAGGGCATTGCTGTTCACACATGTCTAGGCCAGGCTCTCTGAATGCAGAATGGAAATGCAGTTGGTTTCTGACACAGAAATATAACTGTCTCTATGCCTCTTGGCAGGTGTAGTGGTGGCTGATGGGAATATAGATGTACTGAAGCAAAAGCCATACGCTATGCTGTCTGTATACAGCTCCTCAGTATAATTGCTGTGCATTCTGTAAATGACCACTTACAGGACAGATGAGCTTCAGATGGCACACTTTATAGCTGGACTCCGAAGGTTAAATTTAACTCATCTGCAATTATTTTAATCTAACTTCAAAAACTATCATTGGTGCAGTAAGCAGTGATTGATCCTGTGGCGGTGCACTGTAAAACTGCAAGCAACAGCAGCACTGAGGGAGAGAGGACATATTCTCTTAAAGGAAACACCAGGTAAAATAATAAAAAACAGATTTACCTACTTGGGGTTTCCTCCAGCCCCTGGAAGCTTATGTGTCCCTCACCACAGCTCCTTTGCTTTCAGTGGGTTGCCCAGGGTCCCCTCCGTAGCAGCTGCAGACCCGGCAAAATCGGCGGCCACTGCGCCTGTGTGAGAGCGCGGACGCCCCGCTCGTAGTCACGCTCCCATCAATGGCAGCGGTCTACGCAGGCGCAGTAGCCGCTATCCTCCAGCCCCAGATAAGTAAGTCTGTTTTTATCATTTTGCCTGATGTTTCCTTTAAAGAGGCACTGTAGTGACATATAGAAGATTCAGGCTGGTGTTCTTGGGAAAATATTGAGGCGCTTCACATCTGTCATATGGTCTTGAAAAAGCCCTAATCGAGGGGCGAAACGTCGACCTCCTCCACACCTCTCAATGACCCTCCTAGATTGTATTGTGTAGCTAGAGCATCATGCTGTACATCCTGGAAGGACTGGTCAGTGTACTTTGTAATAATAGTCACATTTTAACCATTGCACAGATGTGAAGCGCATGAATATTCTCCTAAGAACACGATACTGATCTATCTCTGCATTCAGTTGCTGCTCCATCCAGGTGGAAGTTTATCCAGCTACAGCCATCTAAATCAGATAGGAGTTGTGCTATGAGATTTCTCTTTTGTGTATTGTAAATTATTCAGGATTACCACTTTTTGGGTAATTGTCCTGGTTTCAGCATCAGATCACTTCCTATATTCATATATTTTGCTGTATATTAATATGTAGCCCCACCCTCCCAGTGATGCTTAGTCTACGCTGTTTAGCTATGCGGAATTCTCCCCCCAGAGCATTCTGGGAGACCAGGTATTATTTTCTCTGGCTTCAGAATTCTCAGAAACAAACATTCCACAGAGCTGCATCTGACAAGACTAATCAGGGTGAGGAGGAAAGATTTCCAATGAAAACTGACTAAATAATCTATTATTATTATTATTATTATTAATTATTATTATTATTATTTATTTATATAGCGCCAACATATTCCGCAGGGCTTTACAAAGCACAGTAAGACAACACGGGGAACATAGGTACAAGCAAAAAATGTACAGCAGAGTCTCAAGCAGCACAAATATTGCAACAAAAACAGTAAACAGTAGGAGGATGACCCTGCCATGCGAGTTTACAATCTAAAGGGTAGTGGGAGACACACTAGGTAAGGAGACGTGGGGGGGAATGGATGAGTGAGCCTTTTGCCTCTGATTACATTGTGAACAGATAAGTAAATAGGGGCTAAAAAAAATGTATAAGCTTGTCTGAAAAGGTGTGTTTTAAGAGTGCGTTTGAAAATGTCCAGGTTTGGAGCATGACATACAGGCTGTGGAAGAGAGTTCCAGATGAGGGAGGATGCTTGTGTAAAGTCCTGGATGCGAGCATGAGAGGAGTTGATCAGCTTAGAGGCCAGGAGAATTTCTTCGGAGGAGCAAAGGTTGCGGGCATTGGGAGGGACAATATGTTGAGATTAGTGAGGAAATGTATGGAGGGGACAACTAGTGAAGGGCTTTGTATGTTAGAGTCAGGAGTTAGAACTGGATCCTCTGGGTAATGGGTAGCCAGTGGAGAAAACAGCACTGTGGGGCTGCATCAGTGGAGCATGTGGAAAGGTGAATGAGGCGGGCAGCTGAATTTAGAAGGGATTGGAGAGGAGCTAGCCTGTTTTTTGGTAGACCACAGAGTAGGGTGTTGCAGTAGTCGACGGGAGATGATTAAGGTGTGTACAAGCATTTTGGTGGCCTCTGGTGTGAGGAAGGGACGGATACGGAATATATTTTTGACCTGGAAATAGCAGGCGGTGGTTAATAAGGCAATGTGAGGTTTAAAGGAGAGCTCTGAGTCAAGAATAATCCCCAAGCAGCGGGCCTTAGAGGTTAAGGTTATTGGGGTGTTGTCTACAGTTATGGTTGCAATTGGTGGGGGTGTAGATAGTGATGGCGGAAAAATCACAATTTCTGTTTTGCTCATGTTGACCTCGAGGTCGTCCTCTGCACTGTGCGAGGACCCCGGGTCGGCAGCTGCAAATGGAGCTGTCAGGGTGGGACAGACAGCTGCAAGGGGCTGAAGAAAGCCCCAGGTCAGCAAATCAGCTTTACTATTATTTGCCTAATGTTTCCTTTAAGATTGCCATCCGCTGTGTGATATTAGCCCAGTATAGCAAATGATTACCAGTCAGGAGGGGTGATCATTTTACCACCCTGCACCAATCAGTTTTGTTCAAAGACATGTGGACATCTAGGAGTGAAGGTGCCCAACTTCCCACAAGTATTCATTTCATAGGGCAGAACCAGGGCCGGCCCGCTCATGAGGCGGGGTGAAACATTTGCCTCAGACGGAAAACTTCTAGGGGCGGCACCCGCCCGGGGGGGCCGGCCGCTGAGCCAGAGGGGTAGCGGGCAGGTCGGGGGTATTGGGCCTAGCGGTGGGGAGGGGGGTTGGACCCCCCCTCCCTCACCTGGGTCCCCCGATCTGCGCTCGCCTCCAGCTGTAATTAGTAAGCAGCCGCTTGCAGATCGTAAGAGGCAACGGGCGGGGAGGACTCACCTTTTCCGCGTTCCAGCGAGCGCTCCACTGACATCACTTCCTGCATCGCCGCCCACTGTATTGTAAGTGGACGGCGATGCAGGAAGTGATGTCAGTGGAGCGCATGATGGAACGCGGATAAGGTTACTTCTTTCCCGACCGTGCCTCTTACGATCTGTAAGCGGCTGCTTCCTAATTACAGCTGGAGGGGAGCGCAGATCGGGGGGGAACCAGGCGAGGGAGGGGGGGTTCGACCCCCCTCCCCACCACTAGGCCCAGTACCCCCGACCTGCCCGCTACCCCTCCGGCACGGCGGCCGGCCCCCCACACCCACGGGCGGAGGGGGGGGGCGGCAGCAATTTTCTCCTAAATTTGCCTCAGGCGGCAAGAAGTCTAGGGCCGGCCCTGGGCAGAACTCCTCTCTCTAGGTGACATGCATCAGCAGCTGTATGGAAGTGTGCTGCAGACGTGGACGCGGACATACCTGGAGCTGTATCAGGCATTGATTGAGGGGTCTGATGACAGAGGAGCAGAGGAGTGCTTGGCTACTGTGGATGTCATTCTCCTCCTACCATGCCTCTCTTACACATAGAGTTGAGTCGAAATTTTCGTAATTTCGCATTACTAAAATTACGCATGCGAAATTTGCGATTACGATGCGAAATTACGGTAGCGTAATTGCCATTAAAATCGTAATTGAAAATACCGTAAGCGTAATTTTCAACGCGTAATTTCGCGTTTCGTTCATGCCGTAATTTCGCATTAAACGCTACCGTAATTTTGCGTTAAACCGTAACGCTCCGTATAATATAAAAAAGCCGCCGACTTTAAGGGTTAATAGCAAAGCCCCCTTAAATGCTAAGAGCCTCAAATTTGGAGAATATATTAAGGAGATCAGGAGGAATAAGAGGAAAGTTTTTTTTTTCAAAAAGACCTTATAGTTTTTGAGAAAATCGATGTTAAAGTTTCAAAGGAAAAATGTAAACATTTAAAAACCCGCCGACTTTAACGGTTAATAGCAAAGCCTGCTTAAAGTTTAGGAACACCAAATTCCCAGGGTATATTAAAGAGAATCTGTATTGTTAAAATCGCACAAAAGTAAACATACCAGTGCGTTAGGGGACATCTCCTATTACCCTCTGTCACAATTTAGCCGCTCCTCGCAGCATTAAAAGTGGTTAAAAACAGTTTTAAAAAGTTTGTTTATAAACAAACAAAATGGCCACCAAAACAGGAAGTAGGTTGATGTACAGTATGTCCACACATAGAAAATACATCCATACACAAGTAGGCTGTATACACCCTTCCTTTTGAATCTCGAGAGATCATTTGTGTGTTTATTTGCCCCTGCAGCTATCTTCCACTGAAGTGTCAGGCTGTTTCTTCCTGCAGAGTGCAGACAGCTCTGCCTGTATGTAATTCCTCAGTATGTGAAAGCCCAGCCAGCTCAGAGGAGGATTTATCCAGCTTGTAAAAGATAAGAGAGAAGAGAGAAGCTGCCCTAATCTAAATTATACACAGGCAGTGTGCAGAGAGGGGCCTGGAGGGGGGAGATGCATCACAGAACCACAACACTGAAGAACTTGGCAGCCTTCCAGACACAGGCTGACAAATCTGACAAGAGACAGATAAGTTGATTTATTACAGAGATGGTGATAGTAGAACGAGCTGCAGTAAGCCAGAACACATTAGAATAGCTTTTGGAACTTGTAGGATGATAAAAAACAGGATGCAATTTTTGTTACGGAGTCTCTTTAAGGGGATCAGTGGGAATAAGAGGAAAACATTTTTTTCAAAAAGACCTTATAGTTTTTGAGAAAATCGATTTTTAAGTTTCAAGGGCGAAAATGTCTTTTAAATGCGGAAAATGTCAGTTTTTTTTGCACAGGTAACAATAGTGTATTATTTTCATAGATTCCCCCAAGTGGGAAGAGTTTTACTTACTTCGTTCTGAGTGTGGGAAATATAAAAAAAAACGACGTGGGGTCCCCCCTCCCAGACCTCTTTAACCCCTTGTCCCCCATGCAGGCTGGGATAGCCAGAATGCGGAGCACCGGCCGCGTGGGGCTCCGCACCCTGACTATACCAGCCCGCATGGTCCATGGATTGGGGGGTCTCGGAAGGGGAGGGGCAGCCAAGCTTTCCCCTCCCCCTCCGAGCCCTTGTCCAATCCAAGGACAAGGGGCTCTTCTCCACCTCCGATGGGCGGTGGAGGTGGAGGCCGCGATTTCCTGGGGGGGAGGTTCATGGTGGAATCTGGGAGTCCCCTTTAAAAAGGGGTCCCCCAGATGCCCACCCCCCCTCCCAGGAGAAATGAGTATAGAGGTACTTGTACCCCTTACCCATTTCCTTTAAGAGTTAAAGTAAATAAACACACAGACACTTAGAAAAAGTATTTTAATTGAACAAAAAACATAACCACGAAAAAAGTCCTTTAATATTCTTAATTAACCATTAATACTTACCTGTCCCTTTAAATAAATGATCCCTCGCAATATCCTCGGAAATGTTCTATCAGTTACAATGTAACAAAGTTATTACAATGTAACAACTTTGTTACATTGTAACTACGCCGCACCCGACGTCACTCACCGCCGCCGCCGCCGCGTCTGTGCTGCAGGACCCGACAGAGCGCTCTGAGCTATATAGCTCAGAGCTCTCTAAGCATCTTTGTATTTGGGCTCCAAGGAGCCCCATTGGTCCTTAGCAGACCAATGGGGTTCCTTTAAATCAGAAGGAACCCCATTGGTCTGCTAAGGACCAATGGGGCTCCTTGGAGCCCAAATACAAAGATGCTTAGAGAGCTCTGAGCTATAGCTCAGAGCTCTGTCGGGTCCTGCAGCACAGACGCGGCGGCGGCGGCGGCGGTGAGTGACGTCGGGTGCGGCGTAGTTACAATGTAACAAAGTTGTTACATTGTAATAACTTTGTTACATTGTAACTGATAGAACATTTCCGAGGATATTGCGAGGGATCATTTATTTAAAGGGACAGGTAAGTATTAATGGTTAATTAAGAATATTAAAGGACTTTTTTCGTGGTTATGTTTTTTGTTCAATTAAAATACTTTTTCTAAGTGTCTGTGTGTTTATCTACTTTAACTCTTAAAGGAAATGGGTAAGGGGTACAAGTACCTCTATACTCATTTCTCCTGGGAGGGGGGGTGGGCATCTGGGGGACCCCTTTTTAAAGGGGACTCCCAGATTCCACCATGAACCTCCCCCCCAGGAAATCGCGGCCTCCACCTCCACCGCCCATCGGAGGTGGAGAAGAGCCCCTTGTCCTTGGATTGGACAAGGGCTCGGAGGGGGAGGGGAAAGCTTGGCTGCCCCTCCCCTTCCGAGACCCCCCAATCCATGGACCATGCGGGCTGGTATAGTCAGGGTGCGGAGCCCCACGCGGCCGGTGCTCCGCATTCTGGCTATCCCAGCCTACATGGGGGACAAGGGGTTAAAGAGGTCTGGGAGGGGGGACCCCACGTCGTTTTTTTTTTTTATATTTCCCACACTCAGAACGAAGTAAGTAAAACTCTTCCCACTTGGGGGAATCTATGAAAATAATACACTATTGTTACCTGTGCAAAAAAAACTGACATTTTCCGCATTTAAAAGACATTTTCACCCTTGAAACTTAAAAATCGATTTTCTCAAAAACTATAAGGTCTTTTTGAAAAAAAAAATTTCTTCTTATTCCCACTGATCCCCTTAATATACCCTGGGAATTTGGTGTTCCTAAACTTTAAGCAGGCTTTGCTATTAACCGTTAAAGTCGGCGGGTTTTTAAATGTTTACATTTTTCCTTTGAAACTTTAACATCGATTTTCTCAAAAACTATAAGGTCTTTTTGAAAAAAATGTTTTTCCTCTTATTCCTCCTGATCTCCTTAATATATTCTCCAAATTTGAGGCTCTTAGCATTTAAGGGGGCTTTGCTATTAACCCTTAAAGTCGGCGGCTTTTTTATATTATACGGAGCGTTACGGTTTAACGCGAAATTATGGTAGCGTTTAATGCGAAATTACGGCATGATACGACTGTAATGCGAAAATTACGCGAAAATTACGCTTACGCGAAATTTCGCGAAATCCTTCTTCATTACGATTATGTACTTACGGCCATAATCGTAATTACACTAATTACGCGAAATTTCGCAAAATCGTAATTAGGTCATTACGCTCATCTCTACTTACACACCTGAATTATACACTGTCAATCCTAGGCAGTTGCCTAGAGCCTGGAGAGAGTCTAGGGGCCTGGTGGTGGATGGTGGTGGATGCTACTTCTCTTCTAATCGTACTAAAAAAGCCAGGTGACCATCAGCGGTGGGCAAAAACTGTTATCTTGTCTAGGGCCCAATTTCATCATAATCCTTTTCTGCTGGGCCCAATCACATTTCTGTTAATATACTGAAATTCCTTGCAAATGTATGTCAGCTTGTAGAAGTTAATAGACCATTGGCAGATTCCATGTGATCAAATCTGCCTGAAATGTAAAAAAGTCCATTGGTTTTAGGCTCTTTTTCAGCTGCTACCAATCAGAGCAGGTTTATTAACATCTCCCCACTTTGCACAGTATTAACCTCCCTCGACCTGAGCTCGGGGTAGGAAAAAGAGCTGCGAACGGTAAGCCCGAGCTTACACAACTACTGTAGTAAAGACAGTCAATATATTTTATTTATGAACTCCAAATATGCAACGCGTTTCGCAGGTTTGGTCCCCCTTCATCAGGCAATAACAACGGATCAATAGCTTATGTGGTCAGTAGAAGAGCCAGTCACCTGTAGAAGAGCCAGACAGAGGTGACTGGCTCTTCTACTGACCACATATGCTATTGCTCCGTTTAGGGCCGGTTTAAGCAACAATGGGGCCCCAGGGCAAAATAAACCTGGGCCCCCCCCCCCCCCCCAACATATACCCCGGAACAAAAATTGGCATTAGGGGACCTTTTTGCAGCTGGTATAGTCAGGGTGTGAAGTCCCAATCGGTCGGAGCTCCACATTTTGGCTATCCCAGCCTGCATGGGGGACAAGGGGTTAAAAAGTTTCAGGAGGGGGGACCCCACATAATGGACGCCGTGGCCAGTTCAACACCTGGGGGGTCCCACAATCGGGAGGCAGCACTCCCCCTGCACACGGCGCTTCTGCCCCCCAAAACGGCCCTGGGCGGGCCCCCCTGCAGCTGAGAGGGTTACATCCCCTATAGTTAAGCTCCTGCTAGCTACCTATACTGGGGGCAACTACAGTGGGATGCAAAAGTTTGGGCAACCTTGTTAATCGTCATTATTTTCCTGTATAAACAGTTGGTTGTTAAGATAAAAAATGTCAGTTAAATATATCATATAGGAGACAAACACAGTGATATTTGAGAAGTGAAATGAAGTTTATTGGATTTACATAATCAATCTTCCCATAGCCCTGCTTTCTGCCTGTCAGCACGGGAGATTTGCTGCAGGAGGATTGTTGGCGGAGCTGCGCACCTGAGGCTGGCCGGGGCGAGGAGACTTCTGCCAGTTGAGTGAATTTTCTTTTTTTCAGGTGATTTATTTTCTGCCCACATTACGATTTTTTTCATGTGAAATGCTGCCGACTTTACAATTTCTGGTAAAATGCTGCCCACTGTACGATTATTTTCTGGTGAAATGCGCCCACTTTACATTTAATTTCTGGTGAAATGCTGCTCAGTTTAGGTTCATTTTCGGGTGAAAAGTTGCCCATTTTACGATTTCTGGTGAAATGCTGCCCGCTTTACGTTTATTTTCTGGTGAAATGCTGCCCACTTTACGTCTATTTTCTGGTGAAATGCTGCCCACTTTACGTTTTTTTTCTGGTAAAATGCTGCCCACTTTACGTTTATTTTCTGGTGAAATGCTGCCCACTTTACGTATATATTTGGGTGAAATGCTGCCCATTTTACAATTAATTTCTGGTGAAATGCTGCCCACTTTACGTATATTTTCTGGTGAAATGCTGCCCACTTTACGTTTATTTTCTGGTGAAATGCTGCCAACTTTATGATTTCTGGTGAAATGCTGCCCACTTTACGTATATATTTGGGTGAAATGCTGCCCATTTTACAATTAATTTCTGGTGAAATGCTGCCCACTTTACGTATATTTTCTGGTGAAATGCTGCCCACTTTACGTTTATTTTCTGATGAAATGCTGCCCACTTTACATTTATTTTCAGGTGAAATGCTGCTCACTTTACGTTGATTTTCTGGTGAAATGCTGCCCACTTTACGTTTATTTTCTGGTGAAATGCTGCCCACTTTACGTTTAATTCGTGGTGAAATGCTGCTCACTTTACGTTTATTTTCTGGTGAAATGCTGCCCACTTTACGTTTATTTTCTGGTGAAATGCTGCCCACTTTACGTTTATTTTCTGGTGAAATGCTGCCCACTTTATGATTTCTGGTGAAATGCTGCCCACTTTACATTTATTTTCTGGTGAAATGCTGCCCACTTTACATTTATTTTCTGGTGAAATGCTGCCCACTTTATGATTTCTAGTGAAATGCTGCCCACTTTACGTTTATTTTCTGATGAAATGCTGCCCACTTTACATTTATTTTCAGGTGAAATGCTGCTCACTTTACGTTGATTTTCTGGTGAAATGCTGCCCACTTTTCGTTTATTTTCTGGTGAAATGCTGCCCACTTTACATTTAATTTGTGGTGAAATGCTGCCCACTTTACATTTATTTTCTGGTGAAATGCTGGCCACTTTACGTTTATTTTCTGGTGAAATGCTGCCCACTTTACGTTTATTTTCTGGTGAAATGCTGCCCACTTTATGATTTCTGGTGAAATGCTGCCCACTTTACGTTTATTTTCTGATGAAATGCTGCCCACTTTACATTTATTTTCTGGTGAAATGCTGCTCACTTTACGTTGATTTTCTGGTGAAATGCTGCCCACTTTACGTTTATTTTCTGGTGAAATGCTGCCCACTTTACGTTTAATTTCTGGTGGAATGCTGCCCACTTTACGATTAATTTCTGGCAAAATGCTGCACACATTACGATTATTTTATGGTGAAACATTGCCGCATTACGATTATTTTATGGTAAAACATCGCTGCATTACGATTATATTATGGTGAAACGCTGCCCCATTACAATAATTTTATAGAGAAGAGCTGCCCCATTACTATTATTTGACACCTATGGGGGGGCCATCCAAATTTTCGCAGGGGGTCCAGCAATTTCTAGTTATGCCCCTGGTAGCTAGTATAGTCGCCCCAGTATAGCTAGCATAGTTGACCCATTATAGCTAGTATAGTTGACCCCAGTGTAGCTAGTACAGTTGCCCAGTATAGCTAGTATAGTTGCCCCAGTATAGCTAGTATAGTTGCCCCAGTATAGCTAGTATAGTTGCCCCAGTATAGCTAGCATAGTTGACCCAGTATAGCTAGTATAGTTGCCGCAGTAAATCTAGTATAGTTGCCCCAGTACAGCTAGTATAGTTGTCCCAGTATTGGTATTATAGTTGTCCCAGTATAGCTAGTATAGTCGCCCCAGTATAGCTAGTATTGTTGCCTCAGTATTGGTAGTATAGTTGCCTCAGTATAGCTAGCATAGTTGCCCCAGTATAGCTAGTATAGTTGCCCGAGTATAGCTAGTATAGTTGCCCCAGTATAGCTAGTATAGTTGCCCCAGTATCGCTGGTATATTGTCCCCCAGTTTCTGCTCCCCCCTCCCTCCCAGCGGCCGCTGCTCTGTTACCTTCAGAGCCCTCTTCCTGTATGTTTGCCCCGGCCTCTCTCCTACATTATAGAATACGTCTTTAGTAACAGGCAGCAGGCGAGCTATATGGAAACGTGACCGCAGGGACAGCAGACAATGCATAGACTGCACTCTCTGATGTTTCCATACATGCACTGTGGTTCACAGCTGAACCGCTGTGCATGGTTGCCTGCATTTTGTGGCAATTGCACCTGTGATCTCATTCAGTATAATGAATGCTGCCCACTCTATGATTTCTGGTGAAATGCTGCCCACTTTACGTTTATTTTCTGATGAAATGCGGCCCACTTTACATTTATTTTCTGGTGAAATGCTGCTCACTTTACGTTGATTTTCTGGTGAAATGCTGCCCACTTTACATTTATTTTCTGGTGAAATGTTGCCCACTTTACGTTTAATTTCTGGTGAAATGCTGCCCACTTTACGTTTATTTTCGGGTTAAATGCTGCCCCCTTTATGACTTCTGGTGGAATGCTGCCCACTTTACGATTAATTTCTGGCAAAATGCTGCACACATTACGATTATTTTATGGTGAAACATTGCCGCATTACGATTATATTATGGTGAAACGCTGCCCCATTACAATTATTTTATAGAGAAAAGCGGCCCCATTACTATTATTTGATACCTGGGGGGGGGGGGGGGGGCATCCAAATTTTCACAGGGGGTCCAGCAATTTCTAGGTATGCCCCTGGTAGCTAGTATAGTTGCCCCAGTTTAGCTAGCATAGTTGACCCAGTATAGCTAGTATAGTTGACCCCAGTGTAGCTAGTACAGTTGCCCCAGTATAGCTAGTATAGTTGCCCCAGTATAGCTAGCAAAGTTGACCCAGTATAGCTAGTATAGTTGCCGCAGTAAATCTAGTATACTTGCCCCAGTACAGCTAGTATAGTTGCCCCAGTATTGGTAGTATAGTTGCCCCAGTATAGCTAGTATAGTCGCCCCAGTATAGCTAGTATTGTTGCCCCAGTATAGCTAGTATTGTTGCCTCAGTATAGCTAGCATAGTTGCCCCAGTATGGCTAGTATAGTTGCCCCAGTATCGCTGATATATCTCATTGAGTATAATGAATCGGATAGCAAGCGTTGCCCCCCGGGGAGTGCCGTGCAAAGCAGAGCCATGCTAATGCACGGCTCCTGCGCTGCATATGGAAACAAGCCCTAACACTTTACTTCTTTGTTTGTTTGTAAGGATTCACTCTAATAACAATTTAAAGAGACACTGAAGCGAAAAAACAAAATATTATATAGTGAATTGGTTGTGTACTATGAATAATTACTAGAAGATTAGCAGCAAAGAAAATATTCTCATACTTTTATTTTCAGGTATATAGTGTGTTTTCTAACATTGCATCATTCTATAATATGTGCAGATTACACAACACTCAGCATTCAAAATGAGTCTTTCAGAGCAGTCTGTGAAGCAATGACCTCTCCTCTAGCAGAGGAAAAGTAAATAGTCCAGGAACAGTTGAGATAATAAAAGTCAGATAACAGCCCTCTCCACGACTAATGCTGGGAATACACGGTTCGTTTTTGCCTTCGTTTAAACCTTCGATTCGTTCGGTAAACGAATCGAGTGTTGAAAACGTATGTGAAAATAGTCATAATCTCATTATAGTTTCGATTAATAGACCCCAAAAACGAACGACTAGTGATCGAACATATTTGATATTATCTCTCTTTATCCATCTAATCGAGCCATTGGTAGGCTTGATGGCTGTTCAGATCGATTATATATTCGTTTATGCTAGTCCGTCCCTGTAAAAAGGGATTTTCGTTTCGTTTCTTTGCAGCCTTCGATCATTGGAAAAACGAAACCATCAGAATCGGAAAAAAAAACGAAACCGTGGGTGGTGATATTAACCGTATGACCGATTATTTCGGGATCGAAAAGGACAAAAGGCACAATCGAAACGAAGGTTTAAACGAAGGCAAAAACGAACCGTGTATTCCCAGCATAACTTAGTCGGAGAGCTTAATGGCTTGTTTGCATAGAGATAACAACTGGAGTTTCTCAACTCTTCCTGTACTGGAAACAATTACACTGATGTATCTGATCTTAATGTTTTATTTCTTAGCTGTGCTACACATACAAATCATAATATCATCATTTTTTTTTCGCTTCAGTGTCTCTTTAAAGAATAAAATTACTTTTTTTTTTATTTTTTTTACAATATTTAGAAATGATTTAGTCAGTGTTTGCCCACTGTTAATTATTTCCTCACTCCGTTTTACACTCTGAAATTTATCACAGATGACTACATTTCTACTTCTGGCAAGCTGCATCACCATGGGATGTTTGTTGTGTGCCACAAGTGAGAAGAAATAACACTTAGTGTCCCAGAATGCACTGGGAGGAGAAGGCTTTGCAACATCATAGCCTAGGCTAAACATCACTGGGGAATGTGGGGTTGGATAGCAATATACAGAAATATATAGAAGTGTTTCTGATGCTGAAACCAGAAAAATTGCTGTAAAAGTGGGTATCCTGAACAATGTATTATATTAATTTATATGTCATAGTGGTGCCTCTTTAACTCTTTAGTACCCAGTTTATTTAGAGGATTGCAATTGTTCCAGGCCAATTAATTTTAGCACATTTGTTTTAAATTCCTTACTTGATACATTCCCTCATCTCCCTGCTTCTAATCATTATTACTGTAATGTGTATTTTTGGCCACGTGTCACTAGGGGGCAGTGTGAGACAACAGAGGATTTCTGCTTTCAGTTTCTATATTTTCTGCTAGTAGAAAAAGATCAAAGCATTCCAAGAATTTACAGCACAACGAATCCTGCCGACTGAAGTCATAAGCAGTGTACTTATCTTGAACGAGATAACTCTACTGAGTTGCTAATGGGTAAAAGGTAACTTGAAGTTAGAAGTATAAGGAGATTGCCATCTTTATTTCCTGTTAAACAATACCAGGTGTCTGGTATGGGTACCGTTGTTCATCCTGGCATCAGTAGTGTCTCAATCACACTCCTGAATCAAGCATGTGGCTAATCTTGTCAGATTTTTGTCAGAAACACCTAATCTGCATGCTTGTTTAGGGTCTATAGTTAAAAGTACTGGAGGCAGGGGATCAGCTGGACTGCCACGCAACTGGTATTATTTAAAATTAAATAAATATGTCAGCCTCCATATCCCTCTCAATTCAGTTTCCTTTTAAGACTAAAGATTCAAATAATTACAAATAGCACACACCAGGCAATCTGTGCACCGCTTCCTTTAAACACTTGATTTATTCTCCCATACAGTACATCAGCAGGTATATAGGCAAAAGTCCAGTGACAGCATTTTCATGCCCATTTTCGGGCCCGAGGATACCTGCACGTGAACAAGCGCCACACCGGCGCGAAACGGCTGTCGCGCAGTCCTCCCCTCCCCTGGTCACCCTCCCGCACCCGTCCATGGCACAGGTCAGATCAATTTAATGTCAATGTGCATGAAAATGCTGTCACTGGACTTTTGCCTATATACCTGCTGATGTACTGTATGGGAGAATAAATCAAGTGTTTAAAGGAAGCGGTGCACAGATTGCCTGGTGTGTGCTATATACGAATTCCTGTTTCAACAATATCTGTCTGCACGCTTCCACACGTAGGACCCCAGGTACAGCAAGGAACAGGACGGGATTGTGTATTAATCTTCATAGGGTGCAGCAGACCTTATACTGAGTGCCGGGCTGAGTGCCGGGCAAACCAGCATCTTTTGTGTACTGGCCAAATAATTACAAACACCCATTTAATGCCCAGTGCAACATGTTTGGTTAAGTTGAGTTTTGCATAGTTTACCCTCTAAGGGTCCCCAACCACCGGTCCGCAGCCCACTGCTGGTCCGTGGAGCGTTTGCGTTTGCGCCCACTTCCCCCTCCCCCTCTCCTGCGGCCGGCGCTGCTGTTACATTAGCTGGCGGCCGCTTCCTCTCTTATATTCTCCTCTCATGCGTGTGCTATTTGGATTCACAGCAGCGCGCCCCTCGGCTGCTGTGATGAGGCAGAAGCAGGAGAGAAGTTTCCCTGGTAACAGCGATACACATCGCCACTACAGGAAGCCGCTGTCCTGCTTCCTGCCTCATCATAGCAGCCGAGGGGCGCGCTGCTGTGAATCTAAATAGCACACGCATGAGAGGAGAATATAAGAGAGAATGTGGCCGCCAGCTAAGATTACAGCAGCAGCGGCCTTTTGGGCGGGAGATCAGCTCAGCTATACTGGGGCACTACCTACTCATACTGGGGCACTACCAACCCATACTGGGCACTATACTAGCTATACTGGGCACTATGGGCACTATACTAGCCATACTGGGCACTATACTAGCCATACTGGGCACTATACTAGCTATGCTGGGCACTATACTACCCATACTGGGGCACTATACTAGCTATACTGGGCACTATGGGCACTATACTAGCCATACTGGGCACTATACTAGCTATACTGGGCACTATACTAGCTATACTGAGCTACTATACTATCCATACTGGGGCACTATACTAGCTATACTGGGGTAACTATACTAGCCATACTGGGGATACTAAACCCCCTATACTGGGGCAACTATGCTAGCTATGCCGCCGCACCCCAGCCTCCACCCCTCCCCCCCGTAACCCGCCGCGCACGACACTGTCCACTATAACCACCACCCCCTCCCCTGCGGGCCCCGGAGAAAAATTTGGTCAGAAAGCGGTCCCCGGGCCGGAAAAGGTTGGGGACCCCTGCTCTAAGGCCTTATGCCTCCTGGAATATTCAGAGGAAACTTATAGGTTAGTGTGGGCCTACTAGAAACATGCATTTTAACTACTTGCTGACTGCACCACGCCAATGGGCGTGAGCACAGGCGTCCGAGCCATTAGGCAGCTATAAATTTTCGCCTAAGGCGACAGGAAGAGGCAAGGGCGCTTCTGCACTGAGTAGTGAGAGAAGAAATGCCTCTCAGCTGACTCAGGTGTCAGTTTACACAGCAGCAGCGGGGCTGACTGGACTTCAGCTCAATGATTCAAAGAACCACAGTAATGAATGAGTCAGTGAGAGAAGGCACTCATCCTAGTCAGGGATCCGAGGAGTACAACAGCATCATCAGCTCCTGAGTCCAACTCCTGAGAATTCAGTCCCTCTCTCTCTGCTACTGCTAACTGCGTGGATGTAGAGACTGTGTAGCAGCCAGGCATTGACTTCCCCCCAGGCCGCCTTTCATTCAATGATTTAGGGTTGGTCCTGTGTCTGCTGTATTCAGGTTTGTTGATGTAAGGCAATGTAAAATACTAGGCTAGCTGATAAAAGTGCAATTAGAGGGCAGGCTAGCTGGTAAATATACACAGCATGATGTAGAACTCGTCTGGAGGGTCAGTGGGAAAAAATCTGTCTGGTCTCTCTCCATTGTTATAATGACTGCATGTGCAGATAAGGTCTTAAACAGGTTGAAAAGTTTTGACAGTCCCTAGACTCCAGGAGGGCTGCTTGCTGACTTGTGTAAGAGATTGGCAGGGACAGCAGTCCTATTACCAGCAACTAGTCTCTGTGTAATGTGGGACTGCAATACAGATAAACTGCTCCATCTCAGGCTATTCTCAGTCTCACTCCACTCCTCCTATCTCTGTATGTGTATAGTGTATGTCTACTGTGTGCTGTGTACAGTGTGCTCTGTGTGTGTGTGTGTGTACTGTGTGTGTGTGTGTATGTTGTGTGCAGTGTGTGTACTGTGTGTGTGTGTGTGTGTGTGTGTGTGTGTGTGTACTGTGCTGTGCGTGTCTAAAGTGTGTGTGTGTGTGTGTGTGTGTGTGTGTACTGTGTATAGTGTGTATGTTGTGTGCAGTGTGTGTACTGTGTGTGTGTGTGTGTGTGTATGTTGTGTGCAGTGTGTGTACTGTGTGTGTGTGTGTGTATAGTGTGTGTACTGTGCTGTGCATGTCTAGTGTGTGTGTGTGTGTGTGTGTGTGTGTGTGTGTACTGTGTATAGTGTGTATGTTGTGTGCAGTGTGTATGTTGTGTGCAGTGTGTGTACTGTGTGTGTGTGTGTGTGTGTGTGTGTGTGTGTGTGTGTGTGTGTGTGTGTGTGTGTGTGTGTATAGTGTGTGTACTGTGCTGTGCATGTCTAGTGTGTGTGTGTGTGTGTGTACTGTGTATAGTGTGTATGTTGTGTGCAGTGTGTGTACTGTGTGTGTGTGTGTGTGTACACTGTGTGTGTGTGTGTACACTGTGTGTGTGTGTGTATAGTGTGTGTGTGTGTGTACTGTGTGTGGTGTGTGTGAGTGCATGCCGCATTAAGTATATTTTATGGTGAAACGCTCTGCTGCATAACAACTATTTTCTGGTGAACCCATGCCGCAATAAGTACATTTTCTGGTGAAACGCTGCTGCATTATGATTTTCGGGGGTCTTGGGGGTGGGGTTCACCACAGGAGTGGTGTTCACCATGAGGGGTGCGGGGTATGGGACTGGGGGCAATCACGGGGGGGGGGGGGGGGGTGCCACAGGATTTCTCGCCTGGAGTGACAAAATGGCTAGAGACGCCCCTGGGCGTGAGCAGCGCTGCGATCTGTGTGACACGGGCACGGCTGTCCCCTCCATTACTGCAGAAGTGATCTGATGTCATAGGCTGAAGCCTATGACAGCCGATTACACTGATTGGCTGGCGGGGGGAGGGAGGGATCGGGGGAAAATAAAAATAAAAAATAAAGAAATTTATTGTAAAAATAATAAAATAAATATTTATTTAAAAAAAATAAACACGGGGGGAGCGATCAGACCCCACCAACAGAGAGCTCTGTTGGTGGGGAGAAAAAGGGGGGGGGGGAATCACTTGTGTGCTGAGTTGTACAGCCCTGCAGCTTGGCCTTAAAGCCTCAAGTGGTTAAAGGACAACTGAAGTGATGAGAGGGATCTGGAGGCTGCCATATTGTAGGATCTGACAAGACTAGCTGCATGCTTGATACTACTGCAGAGAAATAGACCAGCAGGGCTGCCAGGCAACTGGCATTGATTAAAAGGAAATAAATATGGCAGCCTCCGTATACCTCTTACCAGGGGCGTCGCTAGCCCTATTTTGGGGTGGCACATGCCCCCAATCTGTCCTGGGGTGCCACGGATCTCCGCCCGGCCGCCCCCTCTGGCAGCTGCTCCCTCCAGCCGCCGCCGCCGCGTCACTCAGACCTCAGGATCAGGCGGCGAGCCGGCGACCAATCGTGCGGGCGCTAGGACCCAGCGCCCGCACTGATATGCGGAAGTGACATTACTTCCGCATATCGAGCGGGTGCATTCGGCGCCCGCTCTTACTGGTCGGGTCGCCGCTGATCCTGAGGTCTGCTACGAGGTAAGGGGGGTGGGGGGAGCGGCGGCGGCTGGAGGGGGGGGCCTCCCTGTCACTCACTCACTCCCTAAAGGGGCTCACTGGCACTCACTCACTCCCTAAAGGGGCTCCCTGGCACTCACTCACTCCCTAAAGGGGCTCCCTGGCACTCACTCACTCCCTAAAGGGCCTCCCTGGCACTCACTCACTCCCTAAAGGGGCTCCCTGGCACTCACTCACTCCCTAAAGGGGCTCCTTGGCACTCACTCCCTAAAGGGGCTCCCTGGCACTCACTCACTCCCTGCCTGAAGGGGCTCCCTGGCACTCACTCACTCCCTAAAGGGGGCTCCCTGGCACTCACTCCCTAAAGGGGCTCCCTGGCACTCACTCCCTAAAGGGGCTCCCTGGCACTCACTCACTCCCTAAAGGGGCTCCCTGGCACTCACTCACTCCCTAAAGGGGCTCCCTGGCACTCACTCACTCCCTAAAGGGGCTCCCTGGCACTCACTCACTCCCTAAAGGGCCTCCCTGGCACTCACTCACTCCCTAAAGGGGCTCCCTGGCACTCACTCACTCCCTAAAGGGGCTCCCTGGCACTCACTCACTCACACCCTAAAGGGGCTCCCTGGCACTCACTCACTCCCTAAAGGGCCCCCCTGGCACTCACTCCCTAAAGGGGCTCCCTGGCACTCACTCACTCCCTAAAATGGCTCCCTGGCACTCACTCACTGCCTGAAGGGGCTCCCTGGCACTCACTCACTGCCTGAAGGGGCTCCCTGGCACTCACTCACTGCCTGAAGGGGCTCCCTGGCACTCACTCACTGCCTGAAGGGGCTCCCTGGCACTCACTCACTGCCTGAAGGGGCTCCCTGGCACTCACTCACTGCCTCAAGGGGCTCCCTGGCACTCACTCACTGCCTGAAGGGGCTCCCTGGCACTCACTCACAGCCTGAAGGGGCTCCCTGGCACTCACTCACTGCCTAAAGGGGCTCCCTGGCACTCACTCACTGCCTGAAGGGGCTCCCTGGCACTCACTCACTGCCTGAAGGGGCTCCCTGGCACTCACTCACTGCCTGAAGGGGTTCCCTGGCACTCACTCACTTCCTGAAGGGGCTCCCTGGCACTCATTCACTGCCTGAAGGGGCTCCCTGGCACTCACTTACTGCCTGAAGGGGCTCCCTGGCACTCACTCACTACCTAAAGGGGCTCCCTGGCACTCACTCACTACCTAAAGGGGCTCCCTGGCACTCACTCACTACCTAAAGGGGCTCCCTGTCACTCACTATCGGGGTCCCTGTCACTCACTACCTAACTGGAGGCGCCTGTCACTCACTAGCTAACCTGGGGGTCCCTGTCACTCACTACCTAACTTGGGGGCCTACTATATTAAGGGGGCATTCTGCCTATTTATGTGAAATGCTGTCTATTTATGTGTCTCATGACTGCTGAATTTGTCTTGTTGGGAGCCTCATGATTTGTTAGGGGCCTCATGAATGCTGAATTTGTCTTGTTGGGGGCCTCATGATTTGTTGGAGGCCTCATGATTGCTGAATTTGTCTTGTTGGGGGCCTCATGATTTGTTGGGGGCCTCATGATTGCTGAATTTGTCTTGTTGGGGGTCACATGATTGCTAACTGCGAGACTATGGGAAAAGCTGAATCCTTATCATATGAGACAATAGCATTAAACCTACTTTTTTAGCTTTTTAAAACAGAAAATAAAACTGGGAGGTTCTAAAAAATTTAATACATTTTTCAGGAGTAGGGTGGATGAAATTGTTTAACTTCACAGTTTATTTTCAACTTGGATTTTCCATAATGTTCATGTATGAGTTAAAACGTTTGTACAGTATTTAGTTTAAATTGCGGTTGCCACTTTGCGATAGATAAGTGACTTTTGGATTGCAGTTTGGGCACTCGGCCTCCAAAAGGTTCGCCACCACTGTCATAATCTAATGTCCCACCATTGCTAGGTTCATGTAAATTTGTCTCCACCCGGCCGTTACCACACCTATATTCTGGTCCATGGCCCACCCATTTTTCGGTGCGGCATGATAAGCACGCTGCACAACGTGATCCTCATATTTTTGGCACGCTAGCTGCAGTGTGCTGAATTCTGCTGCCTACAGTATGTACAGTATATGCTGTTCTCTAGTGCCTGCACTGTGTGCTGATTTACCTCCAGTGTGTACAGTGTAAGGTGTTACTCTGTGCCTTTACTGATTGTAAACCAGCTATATTGTATGCTGATCCCTGCTACTTTCAGTGTGTACAGTATTAGCTGTAAAGCCTGGTACACACATACAATTTTGATTAGCCAATTTTAGCTCTGTTCATAAAATTCATTGTCTGTTGGCCCACTTACTGCACGGGGGTGGTAAAATTGGGGGTCAGTGATTGACCAATCAAAATTGTATGTGCGTATACATCTTTGATCTATGCCTATACTGATTGTAAATTATCCAAATAAAGGACAGGGGGCTCCATCCAATATTTCGATGGGCAGGCCCGTTATCTGTAGCTTACACCGCTGCTAAGTTCATGTACATTTGGCCCCACCCATGGCCACGCCCGCTCACCATATGGCCACGCCCATTTTTTGCCGCCTGGTGCCCACAGGTGCCCCCGATCTCCAAGGACCCTAGAAACGCCCCTGCCTCTTACTTCAGTTCCCCTTTAAAGATATAGTGGACCATATGCGATTCACTTTTTCTCCTAAGTAATCTCCTAGGTCAGTGATGGCAAACCTTAAAGGCTGAGCACCCAAAATGCAAGCCAAAACCCACTGATTTATCACACGTCAATTTATACTGAATACTGAGGTTTTCTTATTTTGTTTTAGAAAAAAACACCAGTTACCCCACATATGAAATGCATATAAAATGCAGCAATCAGCCCACATGGGCATTGTAGCAATTATACCCACAAATGAAATGCAGCAAGTGCCCCACATATGCATAGCAACAATTACCCCACATTTAAAATTCAGCAATTCCCAGGCCTGCAGCGGATTTTGAAGTGACAAAGAGAAAAAAATGTCTGCATGACTTAGCGGCAGCAATGGAGGGGGGGGGGGGGGTGACAGTGGGCTTGCCCCCAGAGATGGCTCTGAGTGCCGCCTCAGGCACGCATGCCATAGGTTCAACAACTCATGTCCTAGGTGAAATTTTTACACCTTATCAATAAAATGCCTGTTAAGATACCAGCAAGCAAGAAAATAGTCACAATAATTTTGACAATACTTTTCGCACAGGGGATGAAAAATTAATTATCTCCCAGGAGAAGACGTCAATTTAATACGGTTCAGTATCATACCTTTACGTTAATGGCAGACCTACAGTAAATAAATGTGGAAGTTTTTTTCCTGCCATAAAGAATGCATCCATTGGGAGACAGACGTAGTCTGAGGTCCTGTTCCTTAGGTTTCACCCTTAGTAAATATTTCATAGGTCACGGTATGGCTGAGTAGCAGGGCTGTATGCTTTCTAATTATAAAATCATAGACTCTGGTGGGCTCAAGCTATTTATTTAGCATATGCTTCCTTGCTGGATTTCTTTCATGTCTCGCAGGTTTTTTTATTCCTCTATTACAGACATGAATGAATACAATAGCTGCTAGAGACCTGGCCCTATGCTTCTTTTACATAAACATCCTTCCTGGGCTCTGGCTTTACCATGCGTTTCACAGCACATTGCTTGTCTTGTCTTGGATGTATTTTCTGCTACTTCTCTTCTTTATATGAATGCTCCTATATTTCATTAGAAAAGAAAAAAATGTGAAAGTCTTTGTAGCAGCATGTATTTAGGAGTGTTACCAATGGGCAAATTTCAGAAAGGTTAATTCCAGGCAACACGGAATATTTAATATGAGGCATCTGCATGTGTGTACATTTAAAGGGTTTTATTGATTCTTAAACCGTTTAGAGCTCTTAAAGGGACCCTAAGCAGTGCCAGAAATTAAAAGATTACACTTACCTGGGGCATTTTCCAGCCCACCGTAGGTGGCGAGGTCCCCCGGCGTCCTCCTGGCTCCTCTCATTATGCCTCCGCCAGCCCCTGTTACCGGTGACACCCGGGCCGGGTGTCGGGCCGGCTCTTCCTGTTTCCTGACGCTCGTCGTCATCACGCCTCATCACGCCGGCTGCTTTGCGTCATCACGACAGCCAGCGTGACAGGTCTGCGCATGCGTGGAAAACGGTGCATTCGCAGACCTGTCAAGCGGCCGGCGTGATGACGGCGAGCATCAGGAACCAGGAAGAGCTGGCCCAGGTGTCACTGGTAAAGGGGGGCGGCAGAGGCATACGGAGAGAAGCCAGGAGGACGCCGGGGGACCTCGCCGCCTACGGTGGGCTGGAAAAAGCCCCAAGTATGTGTAATCTTTTCCTTTCTGGCACTGCTCAGGGTCCCTTTAAGGCTGAATTACAATCTGGCATAACATTCAATGAAAACTTCCCCACTCTTTATTATAATAATAATAATCTGAACATTTGTATAGCGCTTTTCTCCTGTCGGACTCAAAGCGCTCAAGAGCTGCAGCCACTGAGACGCGCTCAAGAGGCCACCCTGCAGTGTTAGGGAGTCTTGCCTTGAACTCCTTACTGGTACTTGACCTAGCCAGGATTCGAACCCTGGTCTCCCATGTCAAAGACAGAGCCCTTAACCAGTACACTATCCAGCCACTACTCATGCGGTAATGATTTCTCCTAGGTAATATTTTCACACCTTGCGAATAAAATGCCTTTTAAGCTACCGGCATGCAAGAAAATACTCAGAATAGTTTTCATAGTACTTTTTCACCCACTTTTTAGTACTTTCTTAATTATAAAACTTTTTGGTACTTTTTTGATTAAGACTTTTTTCTGCCTGAGGCAAACTTGTGAATGATCGCACAGCACCTCAAAATTTTCACCCTCAGTATAGGTAGGTAGCCAGGTATAGGTGCCCCTATATAGGATAGCCAGGAAAAATTGCCCCCGGTATAGGTAGCCAGTATAGTTGTATCAGTATAGGTAGCTAGTATAGTTGCCCTCAGTAAAGGGAGCCAATATTGTTGCCCCCTGTATACGTAGCCAGTATAGTTGCCACAGTATAGGTAGCTAGTATAGTTACCCCAGCATCAGTAGCTAGTATATTTGCCCCCAGTATAGGTAGTATAGTTTTGCCAGTATAGGTAGTTAGTATGGTTGCCCCCAGTATAGGTAGTACAGATGCCCCAGTATAGGTAGTTAGTATAGTTGCCCCCAATATAGGTAGTATAGTTGCCCCAGTATAGGTAGCTAGTATAGTTGCCCCCAGTATAGGTAGTATAGTGTCCCCCAGTATAGGTAGTTTGTATAGTTGTCCCCTGTATAGGTAGTATAGTTGCCCCCTGTATAGGTAGTACAGTTTCCCCTGTAAAGGTAGCTAGTATAGTTGCCCCCAGTGTAGGAAATATAGCTACCCCAGTATAGGTAAGCAAGGTTGGTTCCCTTAGTATAGCACCCCCCCCCCCCCCTCCCCACCCGCCGATTACTTTGTTAAAAAAAAAAACGGCGGCTGCCTCCTGCAGCAGGACAAGCTCACTGGATCTCCCTCGGTCGTCCTGCTTCTAGTAGACCTCAGATCCGCGGGACCCACAGTGGCTCCCATAGCCATGCGTATACCTGCGTAATATGTTGGCGCTTTATAAATACAATAAATAAATAAAATAAATAAATACTTCCGGTAAGCTATGGGAGCCACTGCGGGTCACATGTATCTGAGGTCTACTAGAAGCAGGACAGGTGATTGGGGACCTGGTGAGCCTGTGTTGCTGCAGGAGGCGGCCACCCGAAATCAGCGGCGGCCGGGAACGAGGTGTCATGCCTTCAGCTTGGGCTCAGCCAAGGTAGTCCGCCTGTCAGATAGCTAGCCAAGGCACCAGGGGGAATCCAGGGCCCTTGTACACACTCTGGCTAAATTCTTGACAAAGGTGGCCCAGACTGGTTGTCTTGGCCAAGAACCATCTAGCATGTATACAAGGCTCTAGACAATTATATGATATATGACTATGCTATGGGTAAGATTGTGTGCCCCCCCTCCCCAGCCCCCGGAGACAGTTACTAAAGTGCTGTGGGTGGGCTAAGAAAAGGATAGAACACACAGTATACAGTTCCAACACGCAATATTACAAAGATTGTTACAAAAATATGAGCACAAAAAGTTGATTGTGTGCAGCAGTGCAAAAACTTGACTAACGGTTACAGAGCTATATAAATAAATAAATAAATGTCTACATAAAAAACAAAACAAAACATAAAAAGCAATGAATAAAGTGCGGCAATTCTTAACAACCAATACACGATTGTTTGGAGTTATCTAAAATCATTATGTGTCTATTTCAGCAGTACACTAAGGCTAAAAATACAATTTCTGTATGCATTAGGAAGAACTTTCCTTTTTTAAACACGTATTCTGTACGCTGGGCTCTTGAGCACAATCCACTATAATCTGCACTCCACCACCTTCACATACCTAATTAGGCTTTCCTGGCACGTACATTGCTAAGCACAATACCTCTACGAGAAAGCATATAGACTTAAAGGATTCAAGGATTCAAATCCTCTGCTGGGCGCCAGTTTGGTGCAATGTGTTGCACGAGAATCAGCTACCAAAATAAGACTTACATTATCCTCTGTATTATCCTTTTATTGTATAGCGGGCAAAATGATTTGCTTAAGTGTTAGACTTTCAGTCTATTTTATCTATTTTGAGCCTGTTTTACAAAATACATTGCTTTTGTTTTATGACACATCTGCCAAGACATGACAAACGTTGTTTTTTCTACTTAAAGGGACCTAAGCATAGTTTTGATAAAACCTTCCCTTAAAGAGACACTGAAGCGAAAAAAATATATGATATAATGAATTGGTTGTGTACTTTGAATAATTACTAGAAGATTAGCACCAAAGAAAATATTCTCATATTTTTATTTTCAGGTATATAGTGTTTTTTCTAACATTGCATCATTCTCTATATGTGCAGATTACACAACACTCAGCATTCAAAATGATTCTTTCAGAGCAGTCTGTGAACTAATGACCTCTCCTCTGCCAGAGGAAAAGTAAATAGTTAAGGAACAGTTGAGATAATAAAAGTCAGAAAACAGCCCTCTCCACAACTTTGAAAGTCGTAGAGATTAATGGCTTTTTTGTATAGAGATAACAATTGGAGTTTCTTAACTCTTCCTGTACTGGAAACAATTAGTCTGATGTATCTGATCTTAATGTTTTATTTCTTAGCTGTACTACACATAGAAATCATAATATCATAATTTTTTTTTTGCTTCAGTGTCTCTTTAATGGGGCCTTTGGGGATGGCATACATTACTTACCTTTGCGTGGCTGCTTTCTAGCCCCCGACCCCATCTGTATGCAATCCCTTATCTTCTGGATCAAGAGTCACAACAGTTTAAAGCACCTGTAGTGGTATTTGCCTAGCTGCCACAATGGGCTCTATTCACACAGCATTACCGCATTTGGTAATGCTCAAAACAGCTGATTTTACCGATCACTTTTCCAAGTTACAATTCACTAAACTCATCACCACACAGAAAATCACTGTTCCCGACTAGTGAGGTAAATTACCGACTTGTGCGGTAATTACCTCTGGAAATGTCAATTCATAAAGATTTCCGCCATTTACTGGCCAAAAGTGTTCGGAATTTTTTTCCGGCTCAAAACAGCCGATAACTCGCTCTCCCCATGCTGTCTCTGTGCGGTGGATTTGACAGACAGCCTTTGGGGAGAGCCAGGCAGCCAATAGGGAGAGCCACACAGCCTGCTTCTCTGGATGCGACAGGGATGCTGGTGGGTCTTTCACTGTATCACAACAGAACAAGCTGACAATTCTTCGGGCATCCCTGCATCCCTTTAGATGTGCATATTTGTATTATAGCACATACACGAGCTCCCCCTGGTGCCTGCAGCACATCTAAAGGGATGACCGTATGCACAGTCCGGAAAACCTCAGAGTCAAACACACAACTCCCTGCCTGCCGCCCTGCTAGAAGGCTGGTAAGTGACGCTTACCGGCCAGGGCTTAGTGAATTGAGGCATGTTTGTTCAGTAAATTACAGAACTTCCGCCTCATGGGGGAAAACTTTTGTGAATTTGGAAAAAAAAAGTGTAAAATACCGCAGGAGGTATCTTACCATCCAAAATGCTTTTACCGAACTGCTGATTGTAAATAGAGCCCAATGCATGCTGGGAGATGTAGTCCTTTACACCGAATGGCTACATGTCCTAACATGCATCGGGGTGGTCAGGGATGCATGCTACTGCCATGGGCAATTTAAACTGCAATAGTTGTGGATCTCGACCAGGAAGATGGTACAGTGCATACAGGTAGGGCTTATGGAGCAGCCCCCTTCAAGGTAATTAAAATGACTTATCAGTAATTACTTGGTGTTAAAAATGCCTGCACAAGTGATAAGCTATAATATAGTGTACTTGCTGGTGAAGTCATATGCGCTGATGCTGACTTTTCTTGCAAAGGCCAAGCTCAGCCTCACCTCCTTTTTCATGCCAAGATTCTATGCTGGTTGGTTGTTAGTATGTTGGTTGTTAGTATGATTAGAGGGATCGATGACCAGTATGGAAGCTCTGGAAAAAGACTCGCTTAACTTTCAACCTCATTTTCACCTGATTTCAGCAGCCTATCTCAATAAATAGTGGCAGTCTTTGTTCTGTTCCACGTTTCAAAATCTGATCCCCTCCTTTATTATGCCTGGTTTATTGAAAAAACAAAAACAGTGATATTTAGTCTCCTGGCTATCTGTGTTGTGGCCACTGTACTGTAATCACCCCAAATGAACCATTTGTAGCTTTATTCTCTTTGTAGCTTGAAGATGGACTAATAAAATTTTATCTCACCATAATTGGATTGGTTTATTTTCATGCTGCATAATTTTGCATACAAAATATGCATAATGCTGCATCAACTTGAAATGATTTGCATTTTATTGACCATCCCCTATTGCTCCACTACTGAGTTCTCCTATTGATTGCCAACAAAGTTCCCTGACTTGCAAGTGTTCTGTCAACGTTCAGCAAAATTCCCCAACATGTAACTCTCCTACCGATATTGGTGAACAGCAAAGTTTTCTAACAAGCGAATGTCCTATCAATGATGAGCAGCAAAGTTCACTAACATGTAAATCTCTCATTGATGAGCAACAAAACTTCAGTTCTTGAAAAATCTCCTTTTAATAACCACCAAAGTTTATGCAAATCTCGACAACACAATTCACTAACATCAAACCTCCACCGACCAAGGAAGGAAATCATATCAATCTAGCCACTTAGTTTCCACAATATCCACATGTGTGTGTAATATTGTTAACAGTAAATTTGTCTTTATAAAAACTGTAAAAACTTGTTTATTTCTTTTGAGGAGTTCAGTAGGGCTAAAATGTTCCTCAGTGCTTTATAGTGTACATCAAAGTCATCCTCTGACCTTCAAAGGAATTCAAGGACATATTTATCAACAGTGGTTAGAACGACTTTTAATTTCTGCTTTTTGGAGCACTACTAAGAACTAAAGAATGCCCTGCGTAAGGCTGGGTTCACATATGACATAGCGTGAAAAAATAGTTTTAGGATGGTGCATTTACGATTTTGTATTGCGTTTTACCGAGTTTTCGGTGCGTTTTGCATTTGCGTTTTTTTACACAGATGAGTTTTTCATGCGTTTTGCATGCATTTTTATACGTTTGCGGTTAGCTAATAGAAAACACATATGCGTTTTGTATGCTTTTTTTAGTTTATGCACATCACTTGGAAGACAACAGGAAGTGGAAACACATCACAAATCTTTACTTATTAATAAAAAATGCATTAAAAAACACATTAAAAACGCAATGCATATGCGTTCCCATAGACTTTCATTGTGTGCGTTTTGGCAGCCAGCCTGCAGATTATGCAAGACTACCAGCGTCTGCAGAACGCTTGCTGTAAATCGTAAGTGTAACGCTGGTACTTCTGCATCCCATAGACTAACATTGCTGCATAAAACGTAGCATTTCCCACTCCGCAAGTGTTTCTGCCAAGTGTGCACCCGGAAGATGGTGAAGAAAACTTTTTCTTCTTCTCTCCCCACTTCATGGTTGGTTGTCTGCATCATGTAAGAGTTGCAGAGTTACGAATGATACAACAGTGGAATTTCACTCCTGGTCCACAAAAATGTAGACTCTGCAATGAAGTCCTATGGACATCAATTACAGACCAAATCTTAAGCGGAACCGAGCCAAGAGCTGGAGCCGGGGAAGGTAAATATTTACATAACCGCCGTTCAGAGTGGCCTAGAGAGACCACCCTGGGACTGAGGAAATACATGAAATATTACAAATACATGTTTCATTTTTAGCACCATTTGTAACTTTATCTGGTAAAGATTTGTGAGCAGAAAACAGTCTTTAGGGCCCAGTCACACTTGCAAAACGCAAAACGCTAGTGCTTTCGCTAGCATTTTGCTCTTGCGATTTTTGGCAATTAACGCGAAAAAAAGCCAAACACATTTGGCGATTTCTTTCCGCGATTAGCGCTTCTATAGCTCTAAACGCGATCGCCGGGAAATCGCATGAAAATGGTGCAGGATACAAATTTGCGTTTTGCTTTCATCGCCGGTGATTAACACAAATCGCCCAAGTGAGAATGGGCCCATAGGGTATTATGGCACTAACACTTTAAACAGCACAAGCACTTGAGCGTTTTGCCAAAATCGCCGGCAAAACGCTCAGATGTGAACGGGGCCTAAAAGGTAAATTCCACTTTTTACTGAGAAACACTTAGTGATATCCTTATGACTATGATTAAAGGACAACTGACCTGTGAGGAATATGGATGCTGACAATTTCTTTCCTTTTAAACAATGCACATTGCCTGGCTGTCCTTCTGATCTTCTGCCTCTAATATTTTTAGCCACAGACCCTGAACAAGCATGCAAATCTGGTGTTTCTGACTAAGGTCTGACTCGATTAGCTGCATGCTTGTTTCAGGTCAGGGGTGTGATACAGACACTACTGCAGCCAAATGGATCAGCAGGACAACCAGGCAACTGGTATTGTTTAAAAGGAAATAAATATGTCAGCCTCCCTACCTCTCTCAGTTCAGGTGTACTTCAACTTTTTGAACCTAACATTTACAGTATTTATTAACATGCATGGCGCATGAATGTCTATACACAATGGGCAGCACAGTGGTGAAGTCAGTGGTTAGTGCTCTTGCCTTGTTGTGCTGGGTCCCGGGGTTAATATCCCAGCCAGGGCACTATCTGCATGGAGTTTATATGTTCTCCCCGTGTCTGTGCGGGTTTCCTCCAGGCACTCAGGTTATCTCCCATATCTCTACGGGGCAAGTGAGGCCCCGTAGAGTAGAACCCTCCCTCAACAGAAGTATTAGCTTTTTATTGGTCCTGTGCTTGTAAAAATCACTTCTGTAGATGCTTAGTAATTATTAATAAACTGTTCCCCATCCCCTTCCTGCACCTCTGACTAGAGATGGCTCGAGCCTCTGATTTTCGGTTTGCAAACCTCCGCAAAAAGTTCGGTTCATGCAAACTTTCGCGAACCACAATAGACTTCAATGGGGAGGCGAACTTTGAAAACTAGAAACATTTATGCTGGCCACAAAAGTGATGGAAAAGATGTTTCAAGGGGTCTAACATCTGAGTTTTTGCATGGGGGAGTAGGATACACGCCAAAAGCCCCGGGGAAAAATCTAGATTTGATGCACAGCAGCGTTTTAAGGGCAGAAATCACATTGCATGCTAAATTGGAGGCCTAAAGTGCTTTAAAACATCTTACATGTGTATACATCAATCAGGTAGTGTAATTAGTGTACTGCTTCACACTGACACACCAAACTCACTGTGTAATGCACCGGAAACAGCAGTTTGTGTAGTGATGGCCATGCTGGACTGGTGCGCACCATAACGAGAGTGCAGGTGATGGCGGCTTTCCAGCCCATATGGTCACCGGGCTGTGGTAGCTCAATGACAGAACAGTGACTGTCCAGCTGATCGAATTTGGTCTGTCCACAATGAAGCAACGACCTTATTATCTTGGGTGTGAACCCCCCCCCACCCAACCCCCGAGGCATTCATGTAGCCAGCGGTCATTGCTTCATTGTGATTTGCAAGCCCCTTCATCACAGCAAGGTAATGATCACGAAGGGGAATTGACACATGTACATGCCTTTTGTTTTGTTCTTGCAGCTGCAGTGCAGCCAGAAAAATTAGGCAGGCATGTACACGCACCAGAAAAATTATTATAGCGGCCTTAAAAATTCAGGAATCCGCCTGGAGTCCTGGACCCTGTTGGTGGTGGCAGAGAAGGCAGTCAAGCGTCGATGCTGTGTAGGGACCAACTTAGTCATGGGGCACGCAGTGAAACGGCGTGCAGGCAGAGATGCTGTGTGTGGGGACTGACTTAGTCTTCGGGCGGGCAGTAGCCCTCCGGGATCCATGCCTCATTCATTTAGATAAAGGTGAGGTACTGAACACTTTTGTGACCTAGGCGACTTCTCTTCTCCGTGACAATGCCTCCAGCTGCACTGAAGGTCCTTTCTGACAGGACGCTTGAGGCAGGGCAAGACAGAAGTTGGATGGCAAATTGTGACAGCTCTGGCCACAGGTCAAGCCTGCGCACCCAGTAGTCCAAGGGTTCATCGCTGCTCACAGTATCCACACTTAAGGCCAGGTAGTCGGCTACCTGCCGGTCGAGGCGTTGGTGGAGGGTGGATCCAAAAGGGCTAAGGCGAGACGTTGAACTAAAGAATGTCCGCATGTCCGACATCACCATGAGATCGCTAGAGCGTCCTGTCCTTGCCTGCGCGGACATGGGAGGAGGAGGATTACTGGCAGTGGAACCTTTATTCCGTTGTGCTGTGACATCACCCTTAAACGCACTGTAAAGCATAGTTGCCAGCTTTTTCTGCATGTGCTGCATCCTTTCTGCCTTCTGGTGATTTGTAAACATCTCCGCCACTTGTGCCTATACCGAGGGTCTAGTAGCGTGGCCACCCAGTACAGCTCATTACCCTTAAGTTTTTTATACGGGGGTCTCTCAACAGGCTGGGCAGCATGAAAGTCGCCATCTGCACAAAATTGAATGCAGACGTACTATCCATCTCCTCTTGCTCTTCCTCAGTGATGTCAGCTAAGTTCTCCTCCTTCCCCCAGCAACGAACAATACCACGGGAAAGTTGAGCAGCACAAGCCCCCTGCGACACCTGCTGCGGTTGTTCTTCTGCCTCCTCCTCCTCCTCCAAAAAAACACCTTCCTCATCATTTGACTCCTCTTCCCCACACGACTCTTCCTCCTCCTCCTCCTCCCCCCTCTGTGCTGCTGCAGGTGTTGAGAAATCATCTGCTTCAGCTGAGAATTGATCCCACAACTCTTCCTCCTGTTCCTGTTCATGCTCCTCCACAGCTTGATCCACCACTCTACGCACGGCACGCTCCAGGAAGAAAGCATATGGGATCAAGTCGCTGATGGCGCCTTCACTGCGACTCACCAGGTTTGTCACCTCCCCAAACGGCCGCATGAGCCTGCAGGCATTTCGCGTGAGTGTCCCCAGAGCATGTCCTTTCACTGTAGTTGTAGAGATACTGTTTGACAGCTTTCTCCTGTTGTAGCAGGCGGTTGAACATCAGGAGCACCGAGTCGGACTATCGCAAATCAAGCATCTCACGGCAAGTTGTTTCTCCGCTGAATATCGGCAAAGGGTGCCATGGCAGTGTAAAACCGCCTGAAATGCCCACACACCTTCCGGGACTGCTTTAGGACATCCTGTAAGCCTGGGTACTTAGACACAAATCTCTGAATTATGAGATTCAGCACATGTGCCATGCAGGGTACATGTGTCAACTTTCCCAAATTCAAAGTCGAAATGAGATTGCTGCCGTTTTCACACACCACATTGCCGATCTCCAGTTGGTGCGGGGTCATCCACTGATCCACCTCCAGCCAGGAGAGCTGCTCCAGTGTGACTCTCCGCTTTGAGGCAAGACATGTCTAAGATGGCATGACACCGTCGTACCTGGCATGCAGAGTAGGCCCTGGGAAGATGGGGCTGTGTAGCTGGAGAGGAGATCGCAGCACCAGTATAGTTGAACTGCCACTCAGCCAAGGAGGTGGAGGAGGATGACAGCGAAGAGGATGTAGCAGGAGGAGAGGAGGTGGCAGCAGGCCTGCCTGCAAGCCGTGGAGGTGTCACAACTAGGTCCGCTGCACAGCCACGTACTCCCTGCTTGCCAGCGGTCACCAGGTTGACCCAATGGGCTGTGTAAGTAATGTACCTGCCCTGACCGTGCTTGGCAGACCAGGCATCCATGATCAGATGGACCCTTGACCCAACGCTGTGTGCCAGAGATGACACCACTTGCCTTTCAAATCATGGTACAGTTTGGGTATCGCCTTTTTTGAGAAATAATTGCGGCCTGGTATCTTCCACTGTGGTGTCCCAATGGCCACAAATTTTCGGAAGGCCTCAGAGTCCACCAGCTGGTATGGTAACAGCTGGCGAGCTAACAGTTCCGCCAAGCCAGATGTCAGACACCGGGCAAGGGGGTGACTGGCAGACATTGGCTTCTTCCGCTCAAAGATTTCCCTCACGGACACCTGGCTGCTGCTGTGTGCAGAGGAGCAGGAACCGCTCAAGGTAAGAGGCGGAGTGGAGGAGGGTGGCTGTGATCGTGAAGGTGCAAGGGAAAAAGCAGCTGAAGATGATGCACCTGAAGGAGGAAGAGGAGAAGAAGGGTGGCTTTGCTTTTCCTCTGGTGGTCTTCCCATTGCAGTTTGTGCCTTTTCTCCATGTGCCTTCATAAGGCAGTTGTCCCTACGTGGTTGTTGGCCTTTCCAGGGATCAATTTTTCGCGGCAGAGAGAACAGATGGCATTGCTCTGATCTAAGGCAGACACAAAAAAATTTCCAAACCGCTGAGCCCCCCTGGCGTGATCGCACTATGGTGGCATCAGCAGCTGACGTTGAAGGGCATGTTGGCTGGCTGTCCATAGGTGGCGATACATGGTGTCGGACACTGCCACCAGCTGTTTCTGAAGACGAGCTCCCGCTGCTTCTTTCAGGAACTCGTCTCCTTCTACTCCTCTCTGACTCCCCCTCTGAACTGTCCCCTTGATCCTCTTGTCTCTTAGGATCCAACGTGGCATCCGTATCATCATAATCATCCTCCCCAGCTTTGCTTGCCGTAGACACCTCATAAACTGCACCAACAGCAGGTAGTTCATCATCCTCCTCCTCCTCACACGTTATGTCCATAGTGTCCCCTAACTCAGACATATGAGGTGGTGTAACTTGCTTAGCGCCTTCATCTTGTTGTAACAATGTCTGTGAATCAGTTAATTCCCCACCAAATAACTCCTGCGAAGTGTCAAATGCAGCGGATGTGGTGCTTGTAGTAGCGCTGGTGGCTGCAGAAGATGAGGTGTTCTGTGTTAAATAGTCAACCACGTCCTAACAATCTTGGGAGTTGATGGGACGTGCCTTCTTCTGAGCACTATACTTTGGGCCAGGGCCACACAAAATCACGTCAGCACGACCTCAAACAGACCTGCCGGGTGGCCTGCCTCTGGGTCTGCCTCTGGCTCTGCCTCTGCCTGTTGTTTTGTGTATATCGGGGGGGGGGGGGGGTGGAAGAGGGTGAAGTGAAAGGTATGCACTGACTTGACTAATACAATGTGCAGTCACACAGGTGCAGTGAAAAGAATGCAGTGACTGGTATTACAATACCATGTGCAGCTGTCACACAGGTGCAGTTAACAGGTATGCACGGACTGGTATATTACACAGCATGCGGTCAAGCAGGTACTGTGAAAAATTATGCAATGACTAGTATTACGAATTTGCAGCTGTCACACACACACACAGGTACCGTGAATAGGTGCAGTGACTGGTGGTATATAACAATGCGTGCGCTCCCGTAGGTAGATAGGTGCACTGAACAGGTGGGTATACAGTGATTGGTATTACAAATGTGCAGCTGTCACACACAGGTACCGTGAACAGGTGCAGTGACACTATGTGTGCTCATGTAGGTAGGTAGGTGCACTGAACAGGTGCGTATGCAGTGATTGGTATTACAAATGTGCAGCTGTCACACACACAGGTAGTCACTGAATGTGCTGGGCCTGGCAGTGGCACAGTAGGAATTACCAAGGGGCTAAGGTCCAGCAGCTGCGACTGACTGACAGGGCTGTACAGGTATATGCAACACAAGTGTCTGTGGGACACACACACACATACACAAATAGAGCACAATTGTCTGAGGCAAGCTAATGAGCTCACAAAAGAGCTGTTAAGGATTAGAGTTGGGCCGAACCGCGGAAGGTTCGGTTCGCGTTAAAGTTCGCGAACCGCAATAGACTTCAATGGGGATGCGAACTTTGAAAAAAAAAAAATTATGCTGGCCACAAAAGTGATGGAAAAGATGTTTCAAGGGGTCTAACACCTGGAGGGGGGCATGGCGGAGTGGGATACACGCCAAAAGTCCCCGGGAAAAATCTGGATTTGACGCAAAGCAGCGTTTTAAGGGCAGAAATCACATTGAATGCTAAATGACAGGCCTAAAGTGCTTTAAAACATCTTGCATGTGTATACATCAATCAGGTAGTGTAATTAAGGTACTGCTTCACACTGACACACCAAACTGTTCACTGAACAGAACAGGTATGCAGTGGTGGGTTCACAGTACAGGTATGCAGTGGTGGGTTCACAGTACAGGTATGCAGTGGTGGGTTCACAGAACAGGTATGCAGTGGTGGGTTCACAGAACAGGTATGCAGTGGTGGGTTCACAGAACAGGTATGCAGTGGCGGGTTCACTGAACAGGTATGCAGTGGCGGGTTCACTGAACAGGTATGCAGTGGTGGGTTCACTGAACAGGTATGCAGTGGTGGGTTCACAGAATAGGTATGCAGTGGTGGGTTCACAGAACAGGTATGCAGTGGTGGGTTCACAGAACAGGTATGCAGTGGTGGGTTCAAAGAACAGGTATGCAGTGGTGGGTTCACAGAACAGGTATGCAGCCAGGGACAAGCTAAGCCTAACTAATCTTTCCCTATGAGAGAGAGTGTGCAGCAGCTCGCCCTACTCTCACTAATGCAGGCACACGAGTGACCGTAATAGTCGCCGCTGCCTGCCTTTTAGTAGGGGGGAGTGGCTCCAGGGGCTAGTGTAGCCTAATTGGCTACACTGTGCCTGCTGACTGTGATGTAGAGGGTCAAAGTTGACCCTCCATGGTGCATTATGGGGCGAACCGAACTTCCGCAAAGGTTCGCCTGCGGGATGCGAACGCGAACCACGGAAGTTCGCATGGAACTGTTCGCAGGCGAACCGTTCGGCCCAACTCTATTGAGGATGAGGAGTGCTTTTTAGCAATAATTATCAGCAAGAAGGAGCAAGCTAACAAGCCTAACACAAGAGCCTAACTAAGCTTTCCCTATGTCAGCAGCCAGGTTCTCTCCCTTCTCTAATTACTGCATCTACACGAGTGAGTGAAATGGCTTACGCTGCCTGCGTTTTAAAAGGGGGAGGGGGCTCCAGGACGGAGTATAGCCTGATTGGCTACCCTGTGTCTGCTGACTGTGATGTAAAGGGTCAAAGTTGACCCTAATGATGTAGTATAGGGGGCGGGTCGAACTCGCACATAGGCTGTGAGGGTCACCAGGGGGTAGGCAAGGGAAGTGGTGTGAACATTAAGGGACCCCATCAAAGTTTTGCTGGGGGGCCCAATGATATGTAGTTATGCCCCTGCCTGTGCTGTACCCAACAGGTATGTGTTTGCAGGGCCGGCGCTACCATACAGGCAAAGGGGGCAATTGCCCCAGAGCATGTAGGGGCCCCCGAGGTCCTCCCAATGCCATCTTATCTGTTGCGCCCCAGGGCCTCTGCAGAGACTTTGGCAGAGCAGCATCTCACCTGTACTGGTGGGCAGGTGAGACACTGCACTGCCAAAGACTCTGCAGGGGCAACAGGGTGCTCAGATAAGTTGGGAGGGTCAGAAGCAAGCTCAGGGGCCCCGGAAGGGAAATATGACTGGAACAAAGGGCCCCTAATGCTGCTTTTTGGTCGGGGTGTCGGTTGGGGGCCCACTGGGCTATTTTTGCCCTGGGGCCCCACTGTTACTAGAACAGGCCCTGTGTGTTTGCTGGTTTCTAGATAAATGCAGTATGTAGTAAAAAGCCTTTTGCAAAAGAAACCCATGAGATATTACTGCTACTTTTGAAAATTCACCTAAAATACCCACTGAACCAAAAAGGGAAAAACTTTGAGGGCCCATTCACACTTGCGTTTTTGCGGCGATTTTTGGCAGCGTTTTGCAGGAGTGTTTTTTCCGTGATTTCACACAGAAAAATCACTGAGCACTGCAGTGATTTTTCTGCGTTAGCGTTTAGCACTTCTATAGCACTGAAACGCGATCGCCGGGAAAACGCCTAGAAATGGTCCAGGCGACGCATTTGTGTTTCGCGGTTTTGGGTGATTTGTGGCGATTAGCGCAAATCGCCCAAGTAAGAACAGGCCCATAGACTTTTACTACACTAGCGCTTTGAAAAGCGCTAGCGTTTGAGCGTTTTGCCAAAATTGCCGGCAAAACGCTCAAGTGTGAATGGACCCTAAAGGAAACATCCAAGTATAAAAAAAAATCCACTTACCTGGGGCTTTTTCCAGCCCCTGGCTGCCATCCTGTGCCCTTGTCGCAGCTCAAGTGGCTCCCGGTGTCCTCCGCTTCAGAAGCCGACCTCATCAGGTCGGCTTCCGGGTCGGCTTCCTGTGCACTCCACTGCGCGGGTCACGTGGTCCGGCTGATGTCATCAGGTCTGTACAGCGCAGGCGCAGTAGTTCTGCGCCTGCACAGTACAGACCTGATGACGTCAGCCGGACCACATGACCCGCGCCGTGGAGCGCACCTGTAGCCGACCAGGCGAGGTCGGCTTCTGCAGCGGAGGACACCGGGAGCCACTTGAGCTGCGGCGAGGGCACAGGACGGCAGCCAGGGGCTGGAGGAAGCCGCAGGTAAGTGGATTTTGTTTTTTTGTTTTTTGTGCTTGGACCTTCCCTTTAAGGGCTCGTTCACACTATGAGCGTTTCCGATTTTTAATTTATTTTTATTTATTTACTTTTTAAGCACTGGCGATTTTAGAAATCTCCCTAAAAGCGCTTGTGCAATGATTTCCTATTAGAGTGTTCACATGTGCATGTTTCGATTTTTATTAAAATTGCAAACTACATGTACCATTTTCTGAGCGTTTTTGCTCAATGGAAGGTATAGGGAAATCGCAAAGCGCTTGAAATTGCGATTTCCCGAGCGCTTTAAAGAATAAATACATTGTATTGATTCTTTTCCCGGTCAATGAGTTCACTGACGTCAGGAAGTGAATAAACTAATCGCTCAGCAAAAGCTCTTAGAAAAGCGCTTATCTAAGCGCAAAGCTCAGGGAAAAGCGCTTTGAAAAGCGCTCTATAAATCGCTCAGCGCTTGCAATAGCGCTGGCAATTTATAATGTGAACAATGCATAAGATAACCATGGCCTCTAGTTGCCAATCAACTACCTGGCAAACAGTTATTCAACTGGTAGTTAGTGGCCTTAACTGGCTTAAATTCTTTTACCTCCTAGGTATGGCTGACTAACAAGGTAAGTGAATTTTCTGGATATAAAATGGATTTATACATTCCCTGCTGATGCATGCCGTACGTGAAGAGAATATTTTCATACAAATATAATTTCAATGAAAATAAATGCATTTTTTAGACTTAGATGGCAAATACACAGAACGTTTTTTTTCCATTAGTTTTATCTTGTTCTGTAGAAGTGCCAAAGGTTAGTAAAACTTACACATAAATAGGTAAAATACATTCGGTGATCAAGGTAGAGGTGGCGACCTCCGAGATTAATAGAACGGCGTTGAGTAACTGCCTGCAGATTTCTCGCTGTTGTTTAGAGAAGAGAGATGCTGTAATGTAAATGTTGTGAATGTAAAACATACGAAACATGCTAGAGTAGCGTAAAGATCAAATAGAAAGCTAAAATAACTGACATGTCAACAAGAAATGCAAAAGTAGAGTCAAAGGAAAATACATTAAGCAAAATCATTCCGCTACAATTGCTGGCATTTTAATGACATTGGCATGGAGTACTTATATATAAGAAACAATGTAAATAAACAGGAACATTTCATAGGTATTAGGGGCGCATAATGTTGCATCCTTGTTATGGAGGAACACTAAAGTTTTCTTAGTTGAAGAAAAACAAATATTGGAAAGTTAACCGAAAGCAAACTAAACAGGAACTCCACCATTTTTCTTAACAATAGGCAAGTGGTGCACATCATGAATAGTAAATTAGGCCCACGTTGTGCTGCAAGTAATCCCAGACTGACTGAAAGGTTATGGCACCAGGGCTCTGTGAGGGGTACACTTCAAACTGTAGCATGCTAATTTGGGCGCGGGCGTAAATGGACGCCCTCCCCTGGTGGGCAACTAATAGCCCCCTGGCAACTAATAACCCTCTGGAAACTAATAACCCCCCATGCAACTAATAACCCCCCGACAGCTGAATAATAATGCACCGACAACTAATAACCCTTAACACGCAGGTTCCTCAGGTGGCGGAAGTTGGGTGGTGGCGCCCGCCTGGCCGTAGGTGGGGGGGCTGCCGAGCTGGAAGGGGGAGCAGCAGGCACAGCGGAGGGGAGGGGTGTCAGACCCCCCCTCTCCACCTGGGGCTCCCCGTCTGCTCTCCCCCACCAGCGATTTGCTCAAACTTTTATTACATTCAGCCAGGCATTGGGGAGAGCAATGACTCACCTATTTCCTGGATCCTGCGCTGCGTTCCACCGCTCGCGTCACATCCTGCAATGCCATCCACTGTACTACATTTAGCTGCCCCGTCTGTGAGAGCCATACCATATGTTTTATTATTCTGTATTCTTTTCACTGAAAACAGTTATTTAGGACTTTGTAAATGTTCACTGAAGTGTGTTCTTTAGGCAGGGGCTCTACATACATAAATTAAGTAGCCATGTTCCCCATATAACAGGATTAATCTGATCTGAGTGATGGGGGGAGACACAGGGGCAGGCATGGTGGCGCAGCATAGGAGGAGATGTGGCGACCATGTTGCTGTGGCGCCCATGGCATGACCCATGCCTGCACCCCTCTAGATACGCCTCTGTCTTTAGGATTTTGTAGATGCATTTAAAGAGACACTGAAGCGAGAATAAATCTCGCTTCAGTGCTTATATTTAGCAGGAGCATGTGTGCCCCTGCTGAAACGCCGCTATCCCGCGGCTAAACGGGGGTCCCTTACCCACAACCCCCCCCCCCCCCCCTGCAAAATCTATGACCAACTTGGTCGTAGATTTTGCTGCTCTTGAGGCAGGGCTAACGGCTGCAGCCCTGCCTCTCAGCGCCGCCTATCAGCGGCACATCAGCGGCACATCGCCGCCTCTCCCCCGCCCCTCTCAGCGAAGGAAGACTGAGAGGGGCGGGTAGAGGCGGAGATACGCGCTGACAGACGCGCGTGAGGCAGGGCTGCAGCGGTTAGCCCTGCCTCAATACGGAAGTGCTGCCCGGGACTCTGCAAGGGGATTGGGGAGGTAAGGGACCGCTGTTTAGCCGTGGGATAGCGGCGTTTTAGCAGGGGCACACATGCCCCTGCTGAATATAAGCACTGAAGCGAGATTTATTCTCGCTTCAGTGTCTCTTTAAGGCTGTTGTCATGATACAGAGAGAGGCTGGACAAATCAGACACCCCTAATGCATGATGGATAAGGATCTGTCTGTATTTCTCTTGAGACACATACTGCAAAAGAACAAAATGACATCATGGTATTAGGAGGGGGAGTCATCGCGCCTCAAAGCTCGGCGACTGATGGGCACCAGCTCTGTCTATGGCAGCCAATACTGTGTCATAACACTATAAATAATAAATTGCTCATCCTACCTTTGTAAGTTTCACATGGGAGAATGAAAATTAGGGTGTCTCTCCAGAGTATCCTTTATTGTTTATTAAAGTGTACCTGAGATCAAACACACACACGGATTTATGCTAACCTGGAGCTTCCTCCAGCCCTCTGTAGTCCATGGGCTCCCTCTGTGCCTGTCCAGTCCAAACCGTTCATTACGCTGTCGGCCCTAGTAAAGTCCCAACTGAACCAGTCAGAGACCCTAGTGGGAGCCTCCTCGGTTATGCTCCTGAGGCCTGGAGAGTTCCTTGCCTGCACAGTTACAAGTCTTAACTAACTGCACAGGCACAAAATGCTCCCAGGCATGGCAGTGCTGTGAACCTAGCTAGCCCTACAGCCCTACTGCCACTTTTCTTTTCCCAGAACTCTACACAGAGATTGAAATAAGGTTTCAGAAATTATTATCAACCAAACACGCATTCTCCATAAGAATTTAGCAATGGCACGGGAAGATTGCTTCCACAACACAATGGCTAAGTGTTTAGCACTCTCTAACTGCATTTGATCCGTAAGTAAACAGAACAACTAAAAACTTTAGATAAAATATGCATTAAAGCACTAAAAAGTAATGATGGAACCCTAGAGTCACATCTGCCATAAAAAAAGCATATGCTGATTAATGTTCATGCTTGCAACAATACCCACTATTAAATAAATGGGGGCTTTTACACTATAGCTGCCCTTACACTTCCAACCATCCTATTTTACAGCTTGCTAAATGTACTTTATAAAACTACCTTTCTAATAATTTTACAAATATACATTTTTCAGATACATAGACCCATTTCCTTCAGGCTGTGTGTATTATATGCAGTCTAGTACTGCAATGGCAGGGATCTACAATTAGGTTTCTTTTCCACTGGAGGCAGAAATGCTCGCTTGTCAGGCAGTTCAGCTTACATGCAGCCAAATGGTAGCAAGGCCAAATTTATACTTTTTCAGGGCTGTTTCTTGGGCAGTGAGGGCAGGGCGACCGCCCTGGGTGCTGACCGGCAAGTAGAAGAAGGGGGGGGGTGCAGGCAGAAGGACATAACCGCTAGGGAGATGGAGACGCGCGATGCAGAAAGAAGATTACCAGCGTGATCACCTTCCTTGACTCCTCCTGTGCTGTCTGCGTCAGACGTCAAGTCATCATCATGTCACCACCGCGTGATGACACCTGATGTCCTGTAGCGGTACTGCAGGCTGTCAGTGCGCAGCGCCCATGGAGGAGTTGACTTTCTGGGTTCTCTTCGTCCGTATGTTTTCCTGGTCCCTGCTTCCTCCTGGATGAGCGGCTGGTCACTAGTAAGTAGGCAGATCTACTTGTGACCTGTGGCTGTGTGACTGTCCCTAAAGAGTAAGGGTTTGCAAGTCTGGGGGGGTGTAAGGGGGCACAATTTTTAAACTCTCGCCCTGGGTGCAATTTAGCCTAGAAACTGCCCTGTACTTTTTCCACCCTTAGGCAAACTTTCTTGCAGCTTCCCTTCCATGTTCAGCAGCCCCCTCCTTTTCCTTGAGCAGCCCCCTCTTCTATGTCTAACCTTCATGTACAGCGGCCTCCTTTCGTTCTATACAGGTCCCTTGGGCAGCAGCTCCCTATTTCCATGTGTTGCTCCTTTTTTGCAACCGTTGTATTCCATTTTCAGCCTCTTCTTCCATATGAAGCAATCCCTCTTCCATGTCCAGCCGCCCCCTGGCCAGCTGCAACCCAAGGCCCGGGCCTTGGTGGCTTTCCAGATATTCGACCCTGAATGGCAGTGTTTGGTAATACCGCACATGTCTCATTTGACATGCAGCAGTGTACTCTGACGGACAAAAGCCATCTGAAGTCTGGTCTGAGCAAGGTAACCACCATGTTCAGATGCAATTCCATGGAGGGCCACCTGTCTATAGCCAAGCCATATTCATTCTGAAATCTATTGGAAATCTGTTCCTAGTGTGTGGCACACATCTGATAGATTCCTTCCAGGTGCGACTTGACAGGCATCTGACAGAAATCTATCTGATGGTGGAATCTGCTGCAAATCTATCAGTGTATGGCCACCTTTACTGAGACTGAATAGGAAAAGGTGATAAGTTTCCACTTTCCTATCAATTAGTGATCTGGAAACAGTGAAGGATTAATGTGAAATTGGGCCCTAGGCAAGATACCAAATGTGGCTCCCACTGCTGGTCACCTGACTTCTTTGGTAAGGTAACTTTGGGAATTGGGGTCAGAAAAGGTGCGAGTCAAGCCCTTGGACACCACCCTAGGCACCTGCCTAAGTTGCCTTGTTGGTGATCCTGCTCTGTCTGGAACAGACCAGTTGCTTTTATGTATCAGGCCCTTTTCAGTCCATGTATGGCTAGCTATAGCCTTTGCTGATATGCATATTTGTTGCAAATAAGTGATTCCAGAGTACCAGGATTTACCTGGAAGTAGGAGAGAGGTCTGCAACCATGGTGGGATGGATTTAGAAGACTTTACTTCATTTCAAATCACAGGTGTCATAAAAGCTAATTGCAAAAATTCTCTCGGCATGTCTCAGATTCACATGGCAGATTCTCCTGGGATATCAGCCGGCAACCAGACGACTAGACATTTCAGGAGGAGGTCACTATGAGGATCTTGGAGAAGATCTTGCTTTATTCCTGAAGTAGTGAACAGCACCCTCTGCCTAGTTAAAGTGGAACTGTATCAAAGGAAACTTCTGCTGGGGGCACTTACCTCGGGAGAGGGAAGCCTCTGGATCCTAATGAGGCTTCCCCGTCCTCTTCACCCAGCAGCGCTGACAGCCCCTGAACAGCCGATATGTAAATATTTACCTTCCAGCGCAGTAGCAGCTTTCCGATGGGCTCCGGTAGAAATAGCCAAGCCTGATCAGTTCCGAGTTGCCTGCACTGTATTTCTGCAATCGGAAAGCCGCTACTGCCCCTGCGCTGGGAAGGTAAATACTGCAGGGGCTACTGATATTTGGGGGGAGCCAATGCTGGATCCCTGAGGTGGAGGAGGACGGGAAAAGCCTCATTAAAGGTGATCATACTTCAGACGATTTGGCGGCCGATTGACCATCCAATTCGGTTATTATAATTGAATTGGATGAAAATCATTGACGCCAAATGCATGACCAACAAATCAACCAATTTCAGGACACGAAGTGATCACTTTGCCTATCGCGCATGCTGCAAGATGTCGGGCCGAAGTTGCTTGGTCAGGTGCGCTGCGGTACGGTGGCAATTACTGGAATGAGCGACAAGACAAAGAAATCCCCGCCGCAATGTATAAATGTGCCCCCCGTTTGCATTTATACATTACCTGTCCTGTTGCAGCCTCCACGCAGTGTCCCGTAACTTCCCGATGGCTATCCGTACACGCTACTGGCGCATAGCGTCTGATGTCAGAAGCTATGCGCCATTAGCGACATCAGACGCTATGCGCCAGTAGCACTTACGGAAAACTGCCCGGAGGCGTACGGAAAACTGGTTTTCCTTACACGCTACTGGCGCACAGCGTCTGACGTCAGAGGCTATGCGCCAGTAGCGTGTACGGATAGCCGCCCGGAGGTTACGGGACGCCGCGCAGAGGCTGCAACAGGACAGGTAATGTGTAAATGCACACACGGGGGGAACATTTATACATTAGGGGGAGAGCGGCGTTGCGGACATGACGGGCTCAGCCAATTCCCTGAAGATTTGCTGCTGAAATCAGACGGGAATCGGCCTGTAGTATATGGGCAGAATCGAAAAGAGACAAATTTATCTCTAATCAGATTCGATTAGAGATAAATGTGTCTCTTTGTCGATTTTGCCCATTATCGTCAGGTGTATGGCTACCTTTAGAGGTAAGGGTGTGTGTGTGTGTGTGTGTGTGTGTGTGTGTGTGCGTGTGTGCGTGTGTGCGTGCGTGCGTGCATGCGTGTCAAAGAAGCAGTGTACAAACAATTATTTAAAATACTTTCACCTAAGGCCTCTTTTCCAAGGACTGTTGATAGGCAGTGAAATGCCTCTCAAACTCTCACAACTACTCACTGCTGCCTGGTAACTGCTTGTTGCTGCCTGGTAACTGCTCACTGCTGCCTGGTAACTGCTTGGTGAGCACACAGCTCAACAGTCCGTGGAAAAGAGGCCTTAATGTAGCTAAATATTATGAATTAAACAGACCGGGAAGGCAGATCACTCATGCTGGAATTATGAGTTTCGCCTACACTATAACATATGGAAGGTATTCTCTGTAATTTGGTTCTGAAGGAGTTAAGCTGAATCCAAGGCAAGGTCCGCCCTGCAAAGCTGCACTGAGAATCTGCTGTGCAACCATGAACAATGGATTTCTCCTAACAAGCTCCACTGTTAACCCCGTCAGTCCTGACACGGAGGATGCAGCCAGCCCTGGCTAACACTGCTGCTGTGCAGAATTCACCAGGATACATGATTAATAGATCATTTGGGGATTAGGACTGGACTTCATATATTTTCCACATTTATATTTTGCAGTGTTAATGACATTGATTGCAAACTACTGTTCCCAACGCATGTGGTGTGTTCAGGTGGACTAAAGCAGATATTGGAGTCTTTCAGTCTGGCGAATTTGTATGGGAGGTGGGCATCTGAGACAATTAAGTAACTCGTAGTTGATCAAAGATTTATCAGCTTTTTTGGTGCTATGTGTGCCAGTGCATCGCAGTAGATTGACCTTAGGTCACAAGATTTGGTGCCACAATAAACCACAATGTAATTTGCAGCTATGGCACTGAGAAATTTGGACACCAGGGTTTGGTTATTTTATAGCCAAACTCCAGCTAGCGGAATTCACATCAGTAAGGGTAATTGGCAGAGATGTGGCGAACGTCAAATTTTGGCTTCGCGAACTTCCGGGAGAGTTTGAGTTCGAGCGAACTGGGCGAACTGCCATAGACTTCAATGGGCAGGCGAATTTAAAAACATACAGGGACTCTTTCTGGCCACAAAAGTGATGGAAAATTTGTTTCAAAGGGTCTAACACCTGGATGCGGGTTTGCCAGAGGGAAATCCATGCCAAAAGTCCCACCAAAAATTACAGAGTTCACGCAGAGTCGGGTTTTGATCCCTAAAGGGCAGAAATCAAATCACAGTACATTCCTATATTTGAGGAATAAAGGGCTGATTTTAAATGTCCAGAGTGGTAATGTAAGGGTTGTGCCCACTTCACACTGACAGACCAAACGCAGCGTTTACCGATATTGAGCGCTAACAGGTCTGTAAGCCCTTAGGTGTGTGTGTGTGGTACACAATTATATATCATCAGAAGTGGGGCCAGGTGTGGGTCAGTGCCAGTGGGCTCTGTCTGTGGAGTATCAGACAGACACTGAGATATGCAACAGTTCAAACACAATACAGTGATAATAACAGAGGCCCTGGAGTACTATTGTGCTTGTGTCTAATGTGTCAGACAATTTTTGAGCACTGGGCACAGCTCTTGGTGGGTGCCTGTGGGCTGTGGAGTGTCACACACACACACACACACACACACACACACACACACACACACACACACACACACACACACACACACACACACACACACAAATAAACAGCAGAAGGACGAAGTAGTTCTCAGAAGGACTGTTTGGGTTGCTTTAACAGCAGGTCAGGATCAAAATAAACAGGCCTAATGCTTTTCCTATCTCCAGCAAGCTCTGTCCCTTCCTCTCACTATTTCAGCCGAAGACAGACTGGAAAGTGGCGGGCGCGAGTGCGTTTTTATAAGGGCGGGGGCGGCCTGTGAGGGAGTGCAGGCTGATTGGCTGCCATGTGTCTGCTGACTGTGATGTAAGGGGTCAAAGTTTAGCCCAATGATGATGTATGTGGGTGGGTCGAATATCGCCATGTGCTCGCCACTTGCGGCAAGCACGAATACATGATCTTTGCCAAATAGGGCTTGCTGCGAAGCGTTCAGGCCATCTCTAGTAATTGGGCACCAGGATTCGACTATTATATAATTGAGTAGTTACCACTTAAGGACCAGCTAACGCCCATAGTCGTCAGCAGGTCTTAAGTGGGTTACCATGGAAATGGCCGCTCGATCGAGCGGCCTTTCCATGTCAGTTCACGGAGGGTGTCTCCGTGAACAGCCGGAGAGCCGCCAATCGCGGCTCGCCGGCAAAATGTAAACACGCGGGGAAGAAATCCCCGCTGTTTACATCATACGGCGCTGCTGCGCAGCAGCGCCGTAGAGCAGATCGGCGATCCCCGGCCTCTGATTGGACGGGGATCGCCGACATTTGATAGGCTGAAGCCTATCCTACAATACGGATATCCGTCCTGCGCTGCTCACAGGGGAAGGGAGAGGGAGGGAGAGGGAGAGAGCGCTGAAAACGCTGCGGAGGGGGGCTTTGAAGAGCCCCCCCCCGCAAAGCGCAGCAAGCCGGCGGCGATCAGACCCCCCAGGAGGACATCCCCCTAGTGGGGAAAAAAATGGGTAAGTCTGATCGCCCTCGCTATTTCCTGATCGTTGCTGCAGGCTGGAGAGTCCACGCAGCACCGATCAGAAGAAAATCCCCTGGTCCATAAGTGGGAGTACCCCCAGGGCCGGCCCTAGACTATTTGCCGCCTGAGGCAAAAAAAAAAATTCCAGCTCGGCAGCCGGCTCCCCGCACCCACGGACGGGCGGGTGCCGCCCCTGGAATTTTGCCGCCTGAGGCAAAAGTTTCACCCCGCCTCATGAGCGGGCCGGCCCTGAGTACCCCTGAACTGAGAGAAGGTGTTTGTATGTTAAAATTACATTTTGTGGTGCTGTGACATATGTCACAGCACCATCCTCATGGTCCAGCGCCCCCAGGGGTCCCCGCAGTACTCAGTCAAAATCTTTGACTGGTACGAACGTCAAATATGGGCAGGGAGGAAGTGGCAGGTTATCCTCCCCTGTTGGCCTGAGGGATGCCCCTCTCACGCCCCTGATTACGCCCCCACAGGCCACTGCTTCTTTTCGGAATTAATTACCTATGTAGAAAATAAACCCCAGATCCTAACTCACCTACTCTGTGTTCCACTTGCTGTCTTTTCTGTCCCGTCAGCTCCTCAGTTCCGCCGCAGTGTCCTCACATAAAGCCCGGGCATATTCACAGCAATGGTGCTGACCCGGAAGTACTGACACGGAAGTATGTCAGGGTCAGTGCATACAGTTATCATGTTTGCTTTTGTGTTTATAAATTACAAATTGACAAAGTACAGTTTATCTGCTTTTAAAGCTGCCATTGCATTTTATTCATAGCTGCTGTATTTATATATTAAAATCTATCTAGTGATCACTTCTCAGCTCTTTCTGCTCCTTAGCTCAGTACAGTTCAGTTTTGGCAGTTTGCTAATGTTTACTAAATGTATCTGACAAAGGAATGTAAACAAAAGATAATGTTATCAACTCTTCTAATGTTGCCAAAAGCTTTCCACTGAAGCAAGGAGCTTTCCACTGAAGAACAAAGTGCTGTGTTTAACTGTTTGAATGCTGTTCTGCCACAAATGTTTTTTTTACGTCTTAGTAGATTTTATCCTTAATTTTTTTAAAAACAAAAGAGGAAATGCTGAGTGTCATACCACTTTAAGGGGCACTTTACTGAATACGCACTATAATAAAGGTAAGGCAATAACAAGTGACCAGACATTATGGGTATGTTTCGTAGTTCAGGGATAAAACTAAAGAGAGAATAATGTAGAATGCCCTGAGCCTCAAAAAAAGTAATTTGTTTCCTATGTTTTTCTCCTCTTTGAAAGTGGAGAAAATACAGAACTTATCTTACCTACATTTCGTCTGGTGAATAGTTCTGTTCTTTTGAAATATGGCGTTTAAGAGTTGCTTAAAAGTGGGAGTATTTTTAGCTGTTTGGCAGATTTATAAATGTGTTGAATTTAGAAAAAATGGTGTCAAATCATGCTTTAGTCTCAGACTTCACGCATTCCACGCTTTATCTGGAACATGCTACTGAGCCTTAAAGGACAACTGAAGTGAGATGGATATGGAGGCTGCCATATTTATTTCCATATAAACAATGCATATTGCCTGGTTGCCCAGTTGATCCTCTGCCTCTAATACTTTTAGCCATAGACCCTGAACAAGCATTCAGAGCAGATGTTTGACTTAAGTTTGACTCGATTTGCTGCATGGTTGTTTCAGGGGTATGATCCAGACAGACACTACAGATGCATGAGAGATCTGCACGACGCCAGGCAACTGGTATTGTTTAAAAGGAAATAAATATGGCAGCCACTACATTCCCTTTTTTCAGTTGTCTGTTAATATGAGAATTAAGAGCACATGGTGGTCGTGGTGCTTGCTTCTGCTGTATTAACCACTCAGTATCCCTCTCACTTAGAGATGAGCCGAAATTTTCGAAATTTCGAACTGCTTTTATTACGAATGCGAAATTTAACATTACGACCCAAATTCGTAATTTCGTAATTAATTTTCAAATCGTAATTTACAATTTCGTAATCGAAATTTCACTCCCGTAATGACGAATTTCGTGTCTCCAACCGTAATTTTACTTTTTCAGGTTTGTAAAGGTTTCTATCCCTCTAGATGCCTAAAATGAATAGCACAGCCAGCCCAGCCAGCCAGCCAGCCAGCCAGCCAGCCCTCTTCCTCCTCCTTCTCTCTCTCTCTCTCTCTCTCTCTCTCTCTCTCTCTCTCTCTCTCTCTCTTCTCTCTCTCTCTCTCTCCTCTCTCTCTCTCTCTCTCTCTCTCTCTCTCCAGAGATCTGTAGTATTTCAAAACCATACTCACATTCATGACATGTCCAGGGATCAAACCCAGGCCAACCACATGGAAGACAGCTATGCTCACCACCATACCACCAAACACACACTAAACAGACTGCTAACCTAAATCTTACTTGTAGACAGTCATATGAGACACATGCTGGGTGCAGGGCTTTGTGATTGGACCATGGACCATGCGATAGAGTGAGGTGCAAAAATGAAATCATGCCTAGCAGAGGATGGTTTCACAATGCTAAATGCTAGGCTGGCTGTGGTGCAATTGGTTAGTGCGTCTGGCTGGTAACAGCAAGGTTACAGGTTCGATTCCATCCAGGCATGTCTTTTCCTTTTGCGTTCAACAGTTGTCCAAACAGAGCCAACAGAGCCCCAGATAGCCATGTAGAGTTAGGTCACAGCTAGCCTGGCTGTGGTGCAATTGGTTAGTGTGTCTGGCTGGTAACAGCAAGGTTACAGGTTCGATTCCATCCAGGCATGTCTTTTCCTTTTGCGTTCAACAGTTGTCCAAACACCGAGCACAAAGTTTTGCATGCGTAAAGTTTTACGCACGCAAAATACCCCATGGGGTTCAATGGCGCAGCGCAGCGCACGCAA